>NC_136997.1:29795955-29813455 GCF_032717465.1 Coenobita brevimanus
AAGAAATACCATCTTAATTCATTTTATGAAAATCATTACAATCTTTAATTCAATGGAGCTCTTATTTTATATTTTTTTCCAGGTTACCAGACTTTCTTGTCCTTGAAAGAATATATAAAACACATGGAGATAAGATGTTTCAGTAAAATAATTCTTATGAGTCTGCTACCTCATCAGCATAGGACCTAGGTCTTCTCTCAGACGTTGTTATTGTGATAATACACATCAGTAACAGTGTCCTTTCTTACTCACTATAACTTCTTCACTCTCAGAGTTGGTGTGCAGGCTTTCCGTGATAAATGAGAACTCAGTATGTTTGTCTTGACCATAAAAGACGGTTTTCTTTACTCATAGAATATACATGTGCAGTAGGGATTAAGGACAACAACGATAACAATGATGGAAATTGCTATGTTTGTAATTCATCTTTTATGCATAAAAATAAACAAAAGCTTCAGTATATCTTTAAAAAATAAATCTTTAATAAAACAAATAATACATTAACTAACTCAATACTTCCTTCACTATCAAAGACGAAAAGCTTAGGTTATGTTTTTTTTTTCATTAAAATTAATTAGCATTTCATCTTTTTTTCTTTAATAATTCTTCACGTATAATTGCTCTCATGCTTATATTGTTTCATTCCTTAAAATTTCTTGACAGCAGCTAGAAAAAAAACTTTTTTCTCTATAACAGCTGCTATTAACCTTCACACACACACACACACACACACACACACACACACACACACACACAAACTTCCTTTATATTGTTTAACTTATTCATATTTCTACATTTCTATATTTTTATGTATCAAAAATAATATGAATTCTCTGATTACGACTTAAACACTTTTCAAAGACCCTTTATTAGTTTGTTATTATCAGAAAAAACACTTTTTTGCCAGACACAGAGCGATGTTGTGTGTAGAACTGATTGCATGCACACTTAATTCAAAGAAGAGAACAGATTGTGTGTTCGATAATGCAGAAAAAAGTTGATAAATGTGTTGACTAGTGAAGGTGACATGCGCAGGAAAATCAAGTAAAAATAAAATGTTTTGGACACGCGTTGTAGGGTTATGATAAAGTGTTCAAGGTGTTTTGTGAAATGTGTCTGTAGAGGTCTCGTGCAGTGTGCACGGCGCATATCGTTGTCGAATCATATGTTGTTTTTTTTATTGTTGTGATTGCGTTGAAGGGTTGTAGAAAATATATTGCATGTTTTGATAATGACAGTGACCTCATATGTGAGGATAATGATTTGACACGTGCCCCTAGGATCGCAGAACGACAGTGTTTACCGAGCTAATGTTCATGCGCAGCAAGACGTGCTAAAGGTTGATGTGTTGATGGTAATGTGTTGAGGTTGGTGGTGTGGCTGTGGCTGCTTCACTCACCATGTCGCTTCCCGCCAGGCAACTCGGCCTCCTCCCTCTGCTGCTGATACCCTGCTGCTGATACCCGTCCCTGCAGTGGTTAGATTCGGCTCCCTAAGGAGCGCTCCTCAACTTCACAGCCACCTCACAGCACACCTCCTAACAACTTTCCTTTATTTCTGTTTATAGCACGATAACATTATCTTATATGGCAATGTCTTGCAATCTGTTTGGGCGCTTACTACGGGAAGAAAGACTCAGCCTCATAAAAGTGACAAAAATTATTACCCAGAATGATTTTAGCATTTACATGTAGTGCGAGGTACAGTCTAATTTGCCCCCCCCTCTTATTTTTCAAGTCACTGATACAAAACTATTTAAGTGTGTTCTCATTATGTTTTGCAGACGTAAACTTTTCTTAAATTAAGCGCACAAAAAAAAAGAAAAAATGAAAAATTCTGAAACCATGCCTGAAAAAAAAAAAAAAAAAAAAATTAATTATTTCACGGATAAAATTGCTAAAGCGGAGACTATAAACGCCTTTTTTTTACTTACTTTGTCGATCTTGCGTGTAGTGGGATCAGATATTGAAAGTTAGTGGATGCTTACTGAAAGTTAATGTTATATTGCAGTCATGCAATTTATAGCGATATTTAAAACATGGGTCACAGACAAGACAATAATGTGTAGTATGCAAAAATAAAGGCTAAGGCAGAGGCCATATTACTGAAATTTTGACAAGTGTACAAGAAAAGTCTGCGTACTTTCTTTACCCTCGCACAAATGCTGAGTTTATACAGGGTGTTTATTCGTTCCTGTGTAAAATTTTGCGCTTTTCCTTTGTCTTATTCTTCCGTTGTAAAATATGATCAAACAGATCGTATTCTTGTCAGCTTACAGTACAACCTTCTGTAGTGTCCATCCCTAAAGTTCACCTTTGCCAACTGAGATGCTGCAAAATTTGTATGGCAATGTTTGTTTGTATGACGTGTTTCGGAAATATTGTACTTTTTTGTGTTTGGTAGCTTACATGTAATTATAATTGTATAATTGTCCCCCTCTGGATGATCAAATATTTTTGTTGTCTATATCGTTTTCTGTTATTTCAAAATTTTGGGAAAAAATTGTGGAAAATTATTGATGAAAAAAAAAAAAATTATATTTATCCATCTTATTTAAGTAAATCACTACATTTTTCCCCCTTACAGCGTGTGAAATTTGTATCAGGTTTAGTTTAATTTCATATGAAGTTGCCAGTTAAACGTCAAGCTTTCTGTCACAAGTTTTAATGTGCTGATTCAAAATATCAGCTAAACAGGAAAAAACGCAGAGAGCTAGACCGGCTCTTGTCAACGTGTTCATAGTGTTTTATTGTTTGAATCAACTTTATCATTTTCATAAAAAAAAGTAAAAATAGTAAAAATCAGGACTATTCTTATACGCTTGGCGAGGTGCATCCCTTATCTGTCTGCCAAATTGGAGTGTCGGAATTGGAGCAAACATTATGCATTTATTTTCAATTGTTGACTTTGTAAATCGACAAGTGGTTTAGAAAAAATATATTTGAAAGCATACGAGTACGTCAAATGACCTTTAATACCATAAAAGTGTACTTCATATTCAATTCCAGTAATTCAACAGTATTCTTTATTCCAGATACGGACAGACAGTTCTTTGATCTTCAAGATTTTTGTAATGTGCTCTAACTTTGTTTCGAGCTGATTTAGTTCATTGAATTGAACTCCAACTGTTCGCTAAAATTTAAAAATATTCTAAAATCAGCTATTTCAGTAACAGTAAAAACACTAGGGACAGTATGGTCTTTCGTGTCAGAAGTGGTGAACATATGTTCTTGTTTGAACTTTGAGATTATTTTATTTGGCTCCTTATCTATTTTCAGCACAATAAGACACGCGTGAGTTAAATAGATATTAATTAAAAAATGTAGTATTGAAACATATGAGTTAACTCAATATTTACAGTATATTAGGCTAAAAATGACAGTGGTAATATTTAATTTCAGGTAAATGTTTGATACCATGAGTGTACTTCATATTCATATGATTGGGTGGAGAGGGATTATCTTTTGGTTTTTTTTTTTTTTTTCATGAATGATACCTTCTTTCAGTTTCCTGTCAACTGATGATTTGACTAGGTGAAGTTAAAGCCTTCTTGTTTCTCCAAACTGGTTATGTTGGCAGTGGTAAGTCGTGTCTTCGTTTCGAACCCCAATATTCGAACAGGTAAGTGAAACACAGATAATCACAAGTCTGGAGCTGTCAGACCAGACAGTGATGTATATTGGGGACAGGAAAATTAGAAGATGTGTGTGTTCTGTAATATTATGTTTTATATAGTCTAGCAATACACCGCACAGTAAACCATGATTTTACCATAGTGAACGTTAACCTGATAACTCGTATGAATGACGGTGCATCATCTTCCTGCAATTCTGAATATTAGCCCAATGAATAAAGGACAGAATTGTTTTACTGTATGTTTACCTTCTGAATGACAGGATATTATACCATGTGTGGTGTGGCACATGATGTATAACGAGAGCCATTTGTTTCCCAAGTGGTAATGTTTTAGGACAGGAAACCTGGCCACAGGAACTGTGATGACATGTATCAGACAGTATTCAGTTATCTATATTCGACAGGAAAATGAGAGATTGTCACTAATAAATGTTTTTATATCACAACCATGACGTTCCATTAAATTCCAAATACTCGTTATGAAACGTATTCCACACTCATTCCGTCCTCTATCCAAAGATGAATTAACATGACCTCCCTATGAAACTGCAGTTTATTTTGATTACATGTAAACTCATGATGATGCATATGTAGACATTTAGCGACATATTAGTGATAAAAATTGACTATAACCCTATTACCCAGTAAGTTATTCCCCTCTTCCACCCTGCGGTAATGCATGGTATATAAAACATGACAGCCACACTACCACCTCTGATTTTACCTGACACTGAGTTACCAGACTTGTGAAGCTATCCCTGCTGCTTCCATTTATCTGTTCGAATATTTACGGGTTCGGAACGAAGAATGACTTTTTGGCTATACACCAGGAAACTTCCGCCTTATACACCTGCCTGCCATTTCGGACCTTTATGCGTGAGACAACCACTAGTGAAGCAGTTGACACTCAAATGTCTGGTACCACTGTGTGAGGAGGAGAGGTTAAGGGAGGAGGAAGGCTGGGAGATGATAGTTTCCATCCTTCTCGTTACCACAGAATGTTGGCTACTGCTTCGCACTTGTCTCACATTTACTATTTCGAAGTGGTGATTCTACCATATTTACCAATCGGCCTACCCGAGTCATCGTCTTCTTTTCTGTTCTAAATTCGTGGACAATACAGTCCTAAGATTAGCTATGATATGATTCGCAAAGACATATGCTGGGATTTTACTTTTTTAATGAAATAATCATTGGTCACGAAGAATAGAACTGAATGTTTAAAAAATTACTTGGGACCACAGCCACTCAGTCAAAATGCAAAAAAAAAAAAAAAAATAATAATAATAATAATAAAATAAAATCCTGCATATAAAAAAAAAATCATTATTTGATTGCATGAAAAAATTACTTAAAAAGGCCAAAAAAATCGACAACAAAACCATAAAAGGTGGAGAAGGTCCGTCATATTTCACGAATCACATTATTTCGTATCCTATCCACCCTCTGTCCTCCACAGACATTCCCTCAGCAGTCCCATCTCCACTGCTCTTATCTTGACTTTTCATTTTCACGCCACACCATGTCCCACATCTATCTGTTTAAGTTGACACTAACACTCCCTCATATAAGCCTCGCACAGCTGCAACACTCAAACCTCTGTTTTTTATCAAGGCCTTCACTGCACCAGCCACCTTTCTTCCCTGTGTCACTCTACTTTCAACTTCCTTTGCACATTTTCCTCTCTTTTCTGTCATTTGAACTCTCTCACTAATTCCAGTCTCTCTCCATTCACTGTAATATTGCACTGGGAGTCACCTTCTCTCTCAATAACCATCATTTTACTCTTTTCTACATTTACTCTCAAGGCACAACGCTCACAGACATCAGCAAAACTCTCCACTAGCCTACCAAGTTCTTCTCTGGTACTTGCAAACAGTAGTGCATTATCAGCATACAACAGATTTGAATATTCCATCCATCGCCATTCATTACCAATGCCATCCATCTCTCTATTACTCGTGTTTTTACTACTCTCATCATCCCATCCATACACATATATTGAATGACAATGGGGACATCACACAACCTTATCGCATGCCCACACCGATTGTGAACCATTCACCTAGATGCCCATAAACCCTAACACATGCTTCACTTTAATCATAGAAACTCATGACGGCACCTAGCTAGTTACCATCTACACCGTACATGCGCAAAACTTTCCACAGTCATCTGTCCACTTTGTCGTATGTTTTTTTCCAGATCCATGAATGCCATAAACACCTTATGGTCTTTCTCACAAGCGTTCTCTGCTATCTGTCTCAATGCAAATATTTGATCCACGCATCCTCTGCCACTCCTAATGCCCTCCTGTTCATCACTAACTAGGACTTATGATATCTCTCTTACTTTCTCTATAATATTTCTTCTACATACCTTCCCTTCTACACTCAATAAACTTATGCCAGATAATTCTTGCACTCACTCTGCTCACCTAATTTTTGTTCAGGGGTACTGTTGGGGCCAGGAGTTACTAGCCACCCTCGTCCAGCCAACCCGTGTATGTGGCAGCGTCGCATTCACGAGCGCAGAAGTGGCCTTCGATGCATTTCTGTCGAAAAATATCCCTTCAGCTTTGGGCTTGTAAAAAAGGATAAAGCAACAGTAATATTTGCTTTGAAGGTTTGACTCTGATAACACGAATATATCATACTGATTACTTAATAACTTGTTTCTCTTATAGAGCCAAGCAAGTGACAGATATGTATATTTGGTTCCATTCCACGACTTCCTGTAGGTTTGAACCAGCGAACACAGAGTGAACAAGTTCGAAGCATTCACTTGTTACCAGGAGAGAGAGAGAGAGAGAGAGTAGTGGGTGCCTGGGAATTTTAGAGGAATGAGGTGGAGAAATGAGGTGCTCAGCACAGTTAAACAGGGATTTTTCCATCGTTTCGGTTGGCTTTCTATGCCTAAATGACTAAATGGAGGTAAATTATGAAAAATAATGACTGGATGACGAAGTGGTAATAGGGTGTGGCTAATGGTTGTTTGGTCCAAGGTGTGCAGTGGTAAGCCTAATTCCAGGCAACGGTCGCTGTTAAAAGTTGGATATTGTAAGTCCCATTTATTGTAAATATCTCCATGTATGTTTGCAGTGCGTTTATGTCCCGTTGGACTTTTTTTCACCCCAGGAATATTTTTATCAATGGACATTTTCACCACTCGGAACAAAATCCCCCATGGACCTATTTTCCTTAATGACTTTTTTTTTTTTGTCAGAGACGCCTACTTTTCTGTGTAAATCTATTTTCCCATGAACTAATTTTCCCCATTGATGCATTTTCTCCCCACGGACCAATTTTTCTGTCAACCTTGAACCTCTGCATGGATACAGGTTTCCTACATGGACGTATACTCATGGATATATTTTTCACAATGAACCTATATTCCCCATAAACCTGTTATCCGACGTGGTTATATCACCCACTGATACGTGCAGTTGAAACACAGACCTGTTAACCAACAGACGTATTGCACTATGGACCTGTTGTAACCCACTGGATATATATACCTACTTCAGCATCATTCCAGAATAATCTCCCCTGTGGACCGATTTTCACACACTGATCTATTCCCAACTCGGATGTATTCACTCAAATGACCTAATCCCAGAGGCCTGTTTTCCCACAGTGTGTCCATCCACCTACACACCCACCCATCAACGCACATACCCACAACCTTACTCAGTACAGTATGTCTCAAAAAGTAGGACGACATAAACCCGTCTTTTTGCGTTATCCTCCAGGTAGCCCCACCACTCTCTCCACTTAATGCACGAACCCCACTCCACCCCATTTAACCAGCCCAACAACCCTTTCCCTCCCTCTCGCCCACCTAATCCGCCTGTGAAACCACCAGCCTAAACTCACCAATCCACCCACCCAGTCAGTCACCAACCTACCAACCCGCATACTATGCTCCACAAGTCCTGTGACTCACAATTCAACACACACACACACACACACACACACACACACACACACACAGAGGCGGGGTTGATTTCCTTACAAGATGAGTCTCACCGCCTAACTCAGTCGGTAGAAAATAGTACTCTTTACAGGGAGGTTGCCAGGCCGTAGATAATGGGCTTCATTCCGGCTACATACACATGATTTTATGCGATACGAGTAAATAACGTGCTCGAGCTAAACAGGGAATTTTTCCTTTGGCTGATGACGAAGGAGTTTATTTATCCAGGATAACGTCTCGTCGGACAAAATGAAAGATGGGTTTTATTCTGGGTAACGCCAGTTGACTTTGTCAAATTATTAAGCAGGCCGCGTAACTTCTGTTAAATGCCTTATGTTCGCATTTTTTTTTCTCTGGTAGTTAGCACCTGGGGATTTTTAGCATACTCATGAGTATTTTTCTCATTAACTGGATATCCCTCTCTGGACAGAGGCAAATTACTTTCTTAATTACAGCTTTTTGTTAAATCAACAGCATTTATCCCCTAATTCATTATTCCTCCTATGGCAATCCTTAAAAAAAAAAAAAAAAAAAAAACGTTTATCACAAAGCAAGATGGAAGAAATATTCATACTATGGTCCGTTTTCAATGGAGCACAGGAATCCAGGGTTTCTCATCCCTTGCATTTCGCTTCGCCAGTCTGCCTCCACCTCATTCTCCAAAATTCTCAGGCACCCACCATACACGCTCTCTCTCTCTCTCTCTCTCTCTCTCTCTCTCTCTCTAGGGGGCGCGGTAGCACAGTGGTAGCGCGCTGAACATGTGATTGGGAGGTCGCAAGTTCGAGCCTCGCCCGGGCTACCGTTGCCGGGAGGGGTAGCTCCCTCCTGTAACCCCAGCGGGGCTATATGGCCACAATTGCCTAGCCCGGGGAATTCATTTCTCCATTATCTCTCTCCGTATCTCTCTCTCTCTCTCTCTCTCTAACAAATGAATGTTTCGAATTTGTTCACTCTTTGTGTCCGCTGATTCAAATCTACAGTACAGGAAGTCTAGGAGTGAAATCAAAGAAACATATTTAAGTCACCTGCTTGGTATTGTTTGAGAAAAAATAGTTACTAAATAATAAATGTGATATATTCGTGTTATCAGACACAAACCTTCAAAGTATATATTACTATTGCTTTATCCATTAGTACAAGCCCAAAGCTGATGGGATATTTTTCGACAGAAATTCATCGAAGGCAACTTCTTGCTCGTGAATGCGACAGTGCCACATACACGGGTTGGCTGAACGAGGGGGACTAACAACTCCTGGCCGCAATGGTACAATTACTGCCTTTATCCACTCTGCAGGCACAGTTTCACTCATCCATGCCTTCTTACATATCTCCAACAAGCACTTCATTCCACTCTCTCTGCCACACTTAAGTATCTCTGCATACACCTCATCTAGCCCCAGCTGTTTTCCCATTTTTCTGCCGCTTCACAGCACTCTTCACCTGTGCGAGTGTCACGTCTCCTGGTACTGCATTCCTTCTCTGCACACCCCCAAAACCCATCATATTTACAGCCGCTCTACGTTTTCTTTTCCCATTCATCAGGCCTTCAAAATATTCTTTCCATCTGGTCCTTACTTCATCCCCAAAAGTTAAGAATCTCCCACCTACACCCATCACACCATCACAGATCTGTCCGCTTTCACTTCTACATTTACACACACACACACACACACACACACACACACACACACACACACACACACACGCACACACACACATATATATATATATATATATATATATATATATATATATATATATATATATATATATATATATATATATACCTGATCCTTTCCTCTCTTTCCCTCGCCACGTTATTCGCATCAATTATTATAGTTAACATCTCATTTTCCATCCTCTCCACATGGCCAAACCATCTCAGACGATGCATATTTCATTTAGGTAAATGGCACATTAAGGCAACACTTTGGCTCTGCATTATCCATACATCCATATTTAGTTTAACATTTCCTAAAGACTTCGTCATATTATACATAGACTTAAGAAACTTCATTCTAAGAATTGCGGACGCCAACGTGTTTTTTTTTTTTTTTTTTTTTCTGTTAAAGGGTTGGAAAGATCAGGTTATTTATATCCAGTTTTTCTGAAAAGTTTATGGTTGATTTACTTTAATTTTTGTCTCCATTTTTGTCCTGGCAAACTTTCGAGTGGTAACCATAAATCAAAGCTTGTTGGTTAGGAATTCGAGATACAGTGTGTCACCTCTTTTCCCACACAGATGGTCACAGTTCGATTACCCAGACACTGTCGTCACTGGTGAGTGGTCCACTGAGCGGGCATGACCTCCTGATGGTAAGTGACGAACACAGCCAGCATTTCCTTGACGTGAATCAGGTGGTGATGGTGGCGGCTGGAGCCTCCCTCACGCCTGTCTTCCTCGCCACCCAGCACTCACTCCTCCACACCTCCACTCCCTCACACCACACCAAAGGGTCCCATCTCACCGCCATAATCATCTTCCACCGTGACCCCACCGCCTTCCTCCTCCTCCTGGCGGATAATAAAGACTGGAACCCCAGTTACCTCGTCCTTTTTTGTCTCAACCCACACCTCAACACCACATCACTAATTGTTCAGCCTGTCGTCCAGCGCTCGGAGTTCATCTTGTTGCTGCAGCCACAAGAACGAGCAGGACGTCAATGCTTCATCGCCTACACCAGTTTACCTACAAGCACTAGGGCACCTTTGGGAGTGTGGAGCCCAGAGAAATTCGACACCAGACACGCACTCTTCCCTGATCGTTTCAGGAACTTTGGTGGGCGGGTTTTAAAGGTACCAGTCTCCTGCTATGATGAACCATACTTGTACTTTGGAGAGGACGGTAAATGCAATGGCGGAAACTCAGACGCGCTTCAGGTCATTGGTGATAAATACAACTTCACTTATAAAATCACCCTCTTCGACACAGTTGAATGGGGAATGAAGGAGAATGGAACCTGGAATGGGATGTTGGGTGATATAATATATAATAATAAGGACATAGTGATCAGTTCATTCAAGCTTACCATGGACAGTTTCAGTGACTTCGACTTCGTTTATCCCTACTGGCGAGTCAGCATTGCAATTCTCCTTCGCATGCCGCCTCCCATACCCAAATGGAGGAGTATCTTGTACCCCTTCTCTGCTATGTTATGGTGCCTCATCCTGGCTTCCACCATCGCTACTGCCTCTCTGCTCGCCTGCTTACTCCACTACCTCCACCACCTCAGTGACCCCACTGACATCGTTCTCAAGGTGATTAACATCTTCGATCTGCTACGACAATTCGTGTAGCTGATAATGTTAGCATTTTATTTACATTATCTTTGGTATACTGGCTACTAAAGTTATGCTTTGACTGTTGTATAGGTTCCACTGTAATGGAAAGGACATTCATTGAAATGTGACAGTGTGATGACTGAAAGTACTGTCATTTTGAAACACGAGTTACAGAGCAGGATGTCGTCTCTATGGAATAAATTTTATACTTAAACATAACGTAATCTTTTCAATTATTTTGTAATTCTTGAGCATAACCTCTGTGGAATTATTTTCTCATTCCATCATATGAATTTATATACGAGGTTAAGAATGGCCTTCAGTTTATTTGTTTGACTATCTAATATACTAAATATGTTTCCCCAGTATGGCTGTTGTTTTCATGATGCATATTAATAACAGTCTTTATTACACACAATAATTTCACATAATTGGCAATAACTTTAAATGGAAGATTAAAATGTATTTATATTATAATTAATTATACTTGAAGACCCAGGTGTTTGGTGAAATTATATTAAATCAGTTCATGAATTAGTTTTTAACTTAGCAGAGCATAAATATATAACGTACGGAAATGAAACAAATTTGACTCTATTCGTACAATCTGTTTTTTAATTGTCAGTATAAATGTAGTTATCAATTCATACAGTTATAATGTAGAATCAACAAAGTTATTGTAAATAATCACAGCACATGAATAATTCCTCCATGCCAGGTCCCTGCTGACCACACTGAAGAAACACCTTCAGCCGAAAGGATCTCTCCTGAAATTAATAAAATCATTTACTGTACACAAAAAATCGAAGGAAATGTTTTCCAAGCAAAGGCGTGAAATATTAGAAGACAGTTATAGTTGCAAATTGGTTGCAATTCCCTCTCATTAGTCTCAAGACAAACAGGTGAACGGACAGTTATGTTCATCACTCTGTATCGGTTTAGTGTAGAACAAAGAAGAGGCCTAACTTTTACCACTGCAGGCTAGTGATATTAAACTCGTTCCATCACAACAGTCTGAATTCACACACATACGGTCAACTGTCTCTCGGAGGACCTAAAGCGGTGGCGTCTACACCGTGGGTCCATCCCCCAGAGGCTGTCGAAGTGGAGAACAAGGACAGCATGGGGGCCAAACCACCGCAACCTCCTCCCGGCCCCTTACGGGGTCCGAGAACCTAGGAGTGGCTTTGGTCGCCCGTGCAAGTACCACATCTCTGAACACAATACATAAAACAACACTGTTTTTTTCTGCACCAAGCAGTGACTCCCCGGCGGTCATTTCTTGAAGACTTCTTCTAGCCGGTGACACTGGGAGCAATCCTTGACCCATCAACAAATACACATGTCCAGCATGCTGAAAACCTATCACTTCCAGCCGACAGGCAAAGGGTTCAGTTCAGTGCAATTCCTGCAAGATTGGTATTTATTACACCTGCACAACGCCTGCATCCGGAGAATATTACACAAACACCTGGACCTGTTCCTTATGCTCCTTCCCCCCATGCACTAACCCCCCCCACCAACCCCTCTCCTACTTCCTCCACACCTCTTCAGTCTGACCCACCGATCCATCCCACGCCGTCCAATCCCCCAATCCCTCCCATTCCACCCCAATCTAATTCACTCCAACCCTTATCTCCATCGCACCCTTCTCCTACCCCTCCCTCTCCACCCACACCCCATTTCCCCCCCGTGCTGTAGCACCCAACACACATCATACACATAACACTAACATTCTTCAATAAACATAGATGGCACAAACACACAAAAAACAAGAACTCACACAACTCATCAAACAACAAAACATACACATTGCCATCTTCCAAGAAACAAAACTACGCAGAACACAAAAAACACCTACATTTCATAATTTCACCACCATTAGACAAGACCAGGCCGACGGCAGTGGTGGTGGACTAATCATCCTGTTACACCAATCCATTAACTTTTCAGATACTAGTGCACACATGTTATCACTTCTCACCACACGACACGACAATAGAAAGTCAGTTAAAATACGCACTGGTAACAAAGCACACATGACAATCGCCAATACATACATTTCTCCTCAATCGTCCCCCACAGTACCACACAATTACTCTTCTCAAATACACCACATCACTAACATACCCAACATCATCCTGGGTGATGATTTCAGTGTCAAGACGTCGGGCTGGCATGTCAACAACCCTGACACAGACAGAGGGCTGGTACTACAATCCCAAACAGATAATCTTTTCATCCTCAGCAATCTCCATGAACAAACCCATATCCCACACCAAGCCCTCTTCTTCCCATTATCCCCAGACATCACCTTTTGCTCCCCAAACCTCACCCCATCAACATCCTGGAGAGTGGTCAGAACCCTTGGATCTGACCACCTCTCAATCATCATCACTACCAAACCAGAATTGTCCCAGATGGCCACAGACACACATACACAAGTTATAAGAAGGCCAGCTGGGAGGCCTTCACAACTGAAACAGAACAACAGTTTGAAACATTAAACACTACATCCATCACAAACATCAACACCGTTGTGCACACTTTCAATATCATTAATGAAAATGCAGATAAAAGACACATCCCTTGAGGCAACAGAAAGAGACACAACCGAAACTTCACACCAAAAATTCGAGGCCTCATCAGTCAACACTACACACTGCAACACTCCTCAACCCCACATACACAAGACACTGTACGACAAACACAAGAAGTCAACATTCAAATAAACAATAAAATATCAGAACAGCAAACACTAAATTGTAATAATTATCTTCAAACACTTGATCACAAAACAAATACCAGAAAACTCTATAAAAGACTAAACAGCATCACACTCTCCAACAGCAGCACTACGCAATCACATACTACCATCACAACAACAGACGCCATACCCTCAAACAGACAACAATCAAACATTTTCATCAATCACTTTTCACATGTCAGCCGTCTAAACCCCCATCGCGACGATCTACGTGTCATCCAATGCAAGAGACAGTTCCCCACAGACCCAGACTTCGCACTTTTCAATCACAACCAGACGAAGCACATCATTAGCAACCTTAGGCACTCATCTGCCTGTGGACCAGACAACATAAGCAACATACACCTGAAACACCTTGGACCACGAGGCATACAAGCACTCACCAACATATCATACTACAGCTACTCACACAATGTAATACCCAACATCTGCAAGCATGGCACTATCATCACTATCCCCAAACCCAACAAAGACCCCACGTTACATTCCTCACACCGCCCCATCACACTCCTCTGCACCCCCTCCAAAGTCAGTGAACGACTGGTATTACAGCTAGTTACACCTCACATCCCTCTAGCCCCATCACAACATGCTTTTAGGCCGCTATCATCCACGAACACTTTTCTTACAGACTTTGCACAGAAAGTTCTTGGTGGCATCAATTCATCTAGGCCACAACACAGAACACTCCTAGTCCCACTAGACAGTAGCAAAGCTTTTGATGCCATCCCCCGCCACAACCTCACAAACAATATATTCAACATAAACATGCACAATGACACAAACAGATAGCTGGCAAACAATTTAGCAGGCAGATGTTCAAATGTAACATTTACTGGTCAGTCATCAAACATCAGAAACATCACAAACAGCATCCCCCAAGGATTTGTTTTGTCCCCTACACTCGTTAACCAATACCTGCACAACTAACACACCCGTCTAGCAGCAAACTCTCATCCCTTTTCTGTCCAGCTCTCTAATGCAAGAGTTAACCATTACTCCCAGTCCTTCATTTATGCAACAGGTCAACTCTGAAACTGTCTCCCTCTGTCTGTATTTCCTGCTTTGTATGATCTCCAGTCTTTCAAATGCAGTGTGTCCAGGCGTCTAGAAATGATTGGATCTTGAATTTGGCTCTCTCTTGTATATTGTTTTTCTCTTAGAAGGAACAGTGATTGCGGGCTCGTGGCCTTTGGTTCCTTCATCCTAGCATTAAAAAAAATAATAAAAAAATAAAAACACATTGCTTTGCATGCGGACGACATAACCCTTATATGTATACACCAAAATGCAAACACAACCGCACACATCCTCCAACCTTACCTCAACACACTACATGAACGGTTCACCATAAACAGACTCAAAATAGCCCCAGCCAAATCTACAGTGACACTTCTCTCAAACTGGACAGCAGAGCACAGTCACATTCCACACCTCATCATAAGCAATACTCCCCTACCACACACACACACACACACACACACACAATCCTTGGTGTAACGTACATCAGTGTCATTTAAACAACAGATCACAAATATTAAAGGTAAATTAACACCAAGACTCAATGCCTTAAGGTCACTTGACCAGACAACATTTGAACACAACAAAGAAACCACCATCACAGTATACACACAGTAATTATATTCAGTGATGAATTATGGATGACCAGCTTGGGCTTCTAACCTCACTAAAATACACTACAACACCCTACAGACCATACAGAACAAGGCTCTAAAAATAATCACAGGCTGCACAGCTACTACACCTAGGGACCACCTACACCGAGAAACCAAAATCCTCAAAGTCAAGGATCATTAGGACATGAGAGGCACACAAATTCTTGCCGCAACCTCCACAAACGCACACCATCCACTACACAACATGGCAGCACATCCACACACACCAAGGAACATCAAAACAATACCCACCACACGATATCGTACACAAATACTGTCATCTGTCCCCCCTCGTCTGCCTCAAACCAGCTTCCAGAAGCCTATCCATATTCAAATCATTCGTCGCTCCTTTCAGTTACTTAAAGACAACACACAGCTGCATGCACGGTCTCCTGATATCGGTCCTCCTGAATCCTCCCCCCTTCGTGAGGACAGGGTCCACCTGGCCAGGCTGAAATGTGGGCATCATCAAGCCCTCTTGAGATATCAGAAGAGACTGGATGACTCTGTCGCTGACGCCTGTCCACGATGCAACACAGCACCTCATACAATGCACATTATGGTGTGATAATTCCGAGTAAATTGTCTCAGCAGTTTGGCAGTGTTGTGCACAATCGCCTCCGCCAACTACACAACATACTCTCCTTAAGAGCTCAATGGGAAAGCCTGGTCTCGGCCGTGGACTTCCTTAGGGACTCGGGGCTGTTCTGCCTAGGGAACAACAACAACTACTACTACTACTGTCTCTCGGAACAAAAGTTTGTTTTTGCAGGAAGAAGTAGAAACACAAAAAGATTCTGCACTTTCCTTTCCCTTCTCCTTCCTGTAAAAAAAAATCCTAGTTCCGAGAAGGTTTTGATCGGAGAAGTTATTTGGCCATGCATGAAGATCAAAAGACATGTGAAGATTTTGAACTCTCGTTTCCTTGTATTTCCTGCGTGAACGAATCCATTTTACTACAGAAAATTGGTCATAAATTTATTAGTATCTGGGCCCAGGCAGACAAATTCAAGGATGTTATACATTAATCTAACTTCAGTGTGGTTGCCACTCTGAGGTATTAGCTATCTAACTGTTATCTGTAATAAGAAATGTATCGTCTGTCTTTGTTACACTTTTGTGTGAGGGAAAAAAAGCTGTAAGCCTTAATGACCTTTTTGCATTTGAGAACCATAATTCTACGTCTTGTAACCATAATTACCATTTTAGTGTGCCTCAGTTTACTTTCTAGAACTGTGTCAGGATCAGGTAATATATTGTAGACTAAAATCCGGCAGAACTTTATATTTCTGATCCAAACGTTACGGCAGAATAGAAAGGGCACAGTTACTTTATAAATCTTTAAAAAGATAATGACATTTCGCTTTCTTTATACTTCTGTTCAGAAAATTCCATCAATCTATATCCGTAATTCCTTTGCACGATTTTTCTGCCGTGAGTTCAGATTACATCAGATGGCTGACATATTCGTATGTGATGCAATATGCAACTCTCGATGAAATCCACCCGGACGCCTATGGTACACAAGCAGTGGTAAGGAGCACTGTCTCATGGAACTACCCTTTGACAAATATGAACAGACAATGAAGCAAAAGAAGAACCAAGGGTTTGCCTTCGTGGGACTCTAATGAACTGCACAACACTGTCAAACTGCTGAGGCAATTTACTCGGAATTATCACACCATAATTATTAAACTATTATATGATACAGATTCTTCAGTCTCAATGAACCTGAAGATTTGGTATTCTGGCAGCAACCTCCAATAATCATTTCATAATGATGTCCCGTAAGCATTATCTTTTTAACTTACGAGAGACTTCTTCTAGTGCAATGTTTATAGGATTTTGCTTCAATCATTGTATGGTACAGACGGTGTTCAGGGTGCTGGATCAGGCAATGGATGTCAAGAGGGTTACATTTCCCATGTTGTAAATTCCAACGTAAGTTCCCTAGATATGAATTTCACCCAAAATTCAGGGCCTAAACTTTCTCTATTCCCTACTTAAAATTCACGGGTTACTAATTCCCATATATATTCTCAGGTGGTGTCGGGTCTGCTGGGTCAGTCCATGAATGACAGTAGGGTGCGGGTGTTTTCGTGGGCGCGTGTGTGGCTGATTTTCTGGTGGGTTGCTGTGGACATCTTAGCAGCGGCCTACA
>NC_136997.1:29818455-29836266 GCF_032717465.1 Coenobita brevimanus
ATATAGGGATGAATAGCCGTGGGAGTTAACCAGGTAGCCTAACTGCAAATATCAGATCACAGCACACAGCAACCTAGTATATCCCTTTTCATGAATGTCTGCTACCTGCAAACTTTGAGGAAAATCAACCCCATAAGAGCAAATGCCCCCTCCTAGTCATCAATAGGGTTATTTTAATAGGCCCTGCTTTGAATTATCATTTTTAATGTTATACATATTAATGCCATAATTCGATAGAATTCAACAAATGAATTGCCAAACTTTTAACTTTACTTCTTTTCAACAATGAACATGTTAGAGTTGTGTTCAATGAAAAATTAGTGGAAATATTTCTGAAAATTTTTACTCTATTTTTAAAATTAAACTTTAAACACTGGCTGATACCATAAGGGAATAATATCCTTTATGCTGATACGCATTAAAATATTTTCCAAATTGGAATACTCAGTGTTCATCACTTCATCTTGTTTAACGGAAAAAGAGGGAATTTTGTTGTTAAATGAGTGCTGCAGAGCTGGCTCAAAAGTTTTAAGCCTAACCAGGGAGCTGGGCCACACAAGGACATTATGACTGCATGAAGTTCAACCCTTTTGATGACTAGGAGGGGGCATTTGCTCTTATGGGGTTGATTTTCCTCAAAGTGTGCAGGTAGCAGACATTCATGAAAAGGGATATACTGGGTTGCTGTGTGCTGTGATCTGATATTTGCAGTTAGCCTACCTGGTTAACTCCCACGGCTATTCATCCCTATATAAATGCTGTCTCAGAAAAACAAATGCCCTGTTGGTCATCAAAAAGGTTAAATTTCATTCATGCAAAGTGTCATTTGCCTGGCTCACCTGTTTTCTGGTTAGCATGGTAAGGGTTAGAACTTTTTAGCATCCCTTGTAACTTAGTGTACAGGTTGAAAATAAATACCAACAATATGTTTGCACCTTGACTGAAATATCCTTATGTTTTTATACATTGTCGTCGTGATGTTGTGAATTCTTTACATCGATTCAGTATTTATTTATTTTTTTTAGTTGAACGATGACATTTTAGGCTAATATAATTCCAATGAGTTCCTATATATTTTGTGATATTTATCCACTTTCCTAAAAGGAAATATCATAGATACCATAATTTAAAGGTCTTATCATATGGATCCCTAAGGGGAGCTGGAGGGGATATTCGGCAGGGTTTCCAATTTGAAGGAAAATCTGCTAAACCTAGCGGATTCGCTATCTCCACAGCAGCGACTTTTCGCTTGTAACCGCTAGCGGATTTTCTTGAAGAATTTTGCTGGGTGTATCGGAGGCTGTGGCGGATTTGCAGCATGAATATGATATTCTAGCAATAAATTAATTTAAAATTTCTTGTTTCCAGTAAAGTGAAACAATCATCTTTTAACACTTTATCAGGGCCATTAAAATTTCCCCCACCCCAAGTTCAGACTCGTCATCAACAGACTCCACCATTCCACATGTCTAATTTGCACTGATTTTTGTTAACCGTCCGCAGACGCCGTCGGCAACTGTTCATCATCACTGATTGCAGCTGAAACTTAGAAGAGTCTTTTATTTTGCATTCTACCCTCAAACCTCTTCTTCATGCAATATTTGTCTCATAAAATACCAATATCTTGTAGGCCTTTTCCAGTGACATCTCAGAAATCACGTGGTTTTGTTTACATCTCAATATCGGATGGCAAACTCCTTGCAGTAGTGGCTGTCCAGACAGGGCTGTCAGAGATGGAACTGTCAGATATATACAGAAATCTGGATCAGTGCCATGAAGACATGTACAGGAAAAAGATAAAGTGTTTGGTGCTGGATCCTTACACCATATCTACTAAGTTCACCATTTTCAAGGATTGGGGACCGAAACAAGATCTCAGATAAGGTGACCTCTATCATTATTTGGTGAACACCTCATCAAAGCTCACCAGGGCATCCCACAAGGTAAACATACATTCACAGTGTTTATGCGTAATATTCCTAGCTGCAGTTGACATACAGTTTATGTAAATTATCTTGGTAATCAGTAAATTTTTTACGTGGGGCCAAGGGAGTAGGGATCGTATACATTGACTGTGAATCATGTGGTTGATGAAAGGAATAGGTTACTCAGTGACGTAATTGCTGCCCCTTCTCTAGAAGGTTTCAAGCATAGGCTAGATAAGCATATGGCAGGTATAGGCTGCACACACAATTTGTCATTCTTGGGGTCACACTCCTGTGAGGGCTGCCTGGCATGGCCTGGCATAGACTATTTTAGGAAAGGTAGATAAGTCACACTTTTGTGGGAGCTGTCTAGCATGTGCCTGTTGGCCTACTGCAGTTATTCTCTCTTCTTAACCCCTCCGCCCATGATGACGCATTTGTTGTCATTTGGGTGCATCTGCAACTATACTCGATGACTCGTTTGTCATCATAAATGCAAAAAAAACCTTCATCAGAGAAAACGTTTTTGGCCGATCGATGTCATTTTTGAAAATGTCAGTTCCTGCGCCATGTCAAAAGTAATGGTTTGGCAACCTTGGGGCCCGAGACACACAGCAGCACAGGGAAGTTGATTAGTTCTGCATGAGTTATTGAGGGAGAAGGTAGCGTGTGGCTAGGCATTTAAATTATACTCTAATTACCCCATCCTGTGATGCATTTCATATTCCACTATACCAATAGTCCTTGTGTTTACTTTTTGGGGACTCTTGTGATTAGGTTTGGTGTTTGCAATAGGGAATTAGGTTTTCGTGAATCATTCCTGGCTGGTATCAGCTGTTGGCCATGTAAGATTGTGCTAGGCCTACCCTGTTTTTCAGCGTGTCCCAACAACTACACTCCTACTCTGCACTCAATGTGAGTATTCAGCCACTGAATAATAGTGACAGTGAATCAGGCAAATATAGTGTGCAATAGCTAGTGAGGAAGGACATGGTGAAACGTTTAGCAGAGGGAGGCGGGAAACCACCTGATGACACGGCGTTGTCTTGAATGGAATATTTGGCAAGGTGTTGATGAAGTCCTTGCTTTATGCTGATATATTGTGGATAATGTTATTGCACAACAGATAGGAGTATAGTGCAACCAGTGTACGTGATAAAATATTGACTAGGGCAGGAGTCACGTATGCCTTACAACCACGGCACGTCATTGTCAGAAGGGGATGAAATAGAGGAGGTTTATAGGGATATTTGATTTTATCATATTGTTATATTTAATCCGTATGCTTTCTGTGTGAAACAAAGCATGAGTGTTATTGATATGTTTATAGTATGCTTGTGTGGATGAACGTAAACACTGCACCACGTGCTTGTCGGAAAATGTCGTCTGCGATACCTTAGGTATTGCAGATGTGACATACAGAGCACGTTCAGGTACTCTTGTGGTAAATTATACTGTATGTCTCATAAAATGATGGATTTCATTGTGTATTGTGAAATAAAACCGTAAACACTGCATCATCTTCAGGTAAGGGAAACATCATCTGCTACACCTTAGCAGACAGGTAAGGGCCGCATACTTCTACTTGTTGTGGTGTAATATACTGTTTATTTCATATATTGTTAGATTTGGTTATGTTTTATGTGAAAGACAGTAAATGACTGACCCAACATGCTCGTAGGAAAGAGTGCATCTCGTACATTTGAGTTAGCACAAAGGTAGCGACATGCAACGGGAGGTTATGAACTGGTGCATTTACATTTTATTGGTGAAATATACTGTGTATCTCATACAGTGATATATTTTGTTATTTGTGTATGTGAAAAGAAAGTGAAAGTGAGGTTAGGAACACGTGCTTTTACATTTTTTTTTTTTTTTTGGTGGAATATGCTTTGTATTGCTTGCATTGGTATATTTGGCTATGTTTTATGTAAAAAAAAAACAGTGAAAAAATGACCCACATGTTTGTAATGAACAGTGTGTATCGTACACCTGAGCTAGTACAAAGGTAGTGAAATGCAGTGCGAGGTTAGGAATACGTGCATTCACGTTTTTTTTTTTTTGTGTGAAATATACTGTGTATCCCATGTACTGATATATCTGGCTATGTTTTATGTGAAAAGACAGTGAAAAAATGACCCGCGTGCTCATAATAAAGAGTGTTTGTCGCACAGTTGAGCTAGCACAAAGGTAGCAAAATGCAACGTGAGGTTAGGAACACATGCATTTACATTTTTGTGTGTGTGTGAAATATACTGTGTATCCCACGTACTGATATATTTGGCTATGTTTTATGTGAAAAGACAGTGAAAAACTGACCCACTGCAGCGTGTTCTCGTAAGGGAAACACCATCCGCTACACCTTAGTGCACAAGTAACAGCCTACGGAACAAGTCCATTTACATGTTACTGGTGAAATGTACTGTGTATCTCATAAAAATGATAGAGCCGGTTATGTGTAATGTGCAAAGAAAATCAAAGAGATAACCACGTGCTAGTGGCCCCTACCTGTGTGCTAAGTCAGGTGTAGGAGACGAGGTTTTTCAAGGACATACATGTATATCATGAACCCTTGCATTGTGCCTGTGTTGAGCCAAGTTCTTGGCTGGCTGTGAATAAAATATCTTGACTCCTTTATTTCAGCTCACAGTCCTACCACGACATTGGACTGCCACCGGGTCCACAATCCCTCAGACAGTAATTTATTCCCCAGTTGGCTTGCAGTGACAGCAGTCTTACAAAGATGAAACGCGGGTTGGCACCACATGAGGCATCAGATCCTCGATGAGGTAGAGTCGAAGAGCGACATTGAGAGCGACCCTTCTGGGGTGGAGGAGATTGAGCTGCCACCATCTGGTCAGTAAGTGGAGCTGCCACCATCTGGTCAGTAAGTGGATCTGCCCTACCGGCTTCCTGCACAGGAGACTACACCACCATCATCGGCCAGCTTCACTGGAGAACCCTCCCCATCTGTAGGACCTGCCGGTCCCACTGCTCTTTTCATCAACTCCAAATCTCCATGCCCCTCTACCCCCCTTGGTGAGCCAGTGTCACTGGAAGCTGGGCTATTGTTTGTTGTGATGGCCCCTCCACCCGCTTCTGCTGCGCAGAATGCTACGGTGACATCCTTGCCGGCCAGGACGAGGAGACTGGTGTCTCCAGAGCTCTCTGTCTCGTCCTCGTCCTCGTCTGAGGCGTCCCTTCCCAGGCGAGGGCACTGTGGTCCACTGCCTAGACATGGGGGACGTCCAAGGGGTCGGAGGACAGGCCGAAGAGTGTCAACAGGCTGACCTGTGCCACCGCTGCTGAAGACGATCCTGGGTGGAATAGTGGCCCATTCACACCGAACCATGAGCCATTCACTGTCTCCCCAGGGATCCAGGTAGATATTCCAACAACTCCCCTGCAGTTCTTCGAGCTCTTTCTCACGTGGGAGTTGTTGTCACACCTCAATGTGTAAACCAACTGGTACGCCACATTCCTGGGAACTCAGCTGGATGCCTGGTTTCCTGCAATGAAGAGGAGATGGCCAAGTTCCTGGGGTTATACATTTTCATGGGGGTCGTGCACATTCTGACCATCAGGCACTACTGGCAGAGCTCCGAGCTGCACGACTACCCTAGGGTCTGGCGGGCGATGAGTGGAAGGTGCTTTACTGCCATCCTAAACCACTTCCACGCCTTCAACTCACTCGCCATTCCCCGGGACAACCAAGATCAGCTCATCCGTGTTCGCATGGCCATGGAGTACCTCCTTCAGCTGTTCCAGTCAGCGTACCTACCCAAGGAGCAGCTCAGCCTGGATGAGGGCTCTCTGGGGTGGAAGGGCCGGCTGTCCTTCCACGTGTACAACCCCCAGAAGCCCACCAAGTATGCCATCAAGATGTACATGCTGGCTGAGTCATCCTCGGGCTACATCTGGAACCTCGAAGTCTACATGGGGGTGCAGCATACCCTCCAGACCACCGTGTTGGGCCTCGTGGAACCGCTGAAGGACCAGAGCTATAAGTTGTTCATGGACAACTATTACACTTCTGTAGCCCTGTGCAAATGACTCTTCGCTGCAGGATTTTATGTGTGTGGGACCCTACAGCTGCCTAGAGGAGCGCCACACCAGCTGCAGGCCATCGCCAGGGCTGAGAGCCTGCCCGAGTGGGGCATGGCGTACAGGCACAAGGACGATGTGCTAGTTCTGCTGTGGAGGGAGAAGCACATTGTGAACATGGTAGCCACCTTCCACACTGCGGACACCATTCCGAAGAGGGTTTGAAGAAAAGTGCAGGGTAATGACAGGCAGACAATCTATGTGGAGAAGGCTGTTTGCAAGCCCCTCATTGTGGAGGGGTACAACAGGTACATGGGTGGGGTGGATCATTTCAATCAGATGGTCCAGTACTACCCCATCCAACGCCGAATGTCAAGTGGATGAAGAAGGTCACATTCTACTTCTTCCTAATGACACTGTTCAACGGGTTTGCCTTGTTTAACCCGTCATGTCCCGAGCTATTTTGCACCACCGACACCCCCCAATTCCGAGGTATTTTCAATTTTTTTTTTTTTTTTTGGCTAAAACCTCCGCTTTTGGTAAGAAACATCGAAATTTCATAGAGAAATCACTCACCTGAGGTTTAAAATACTCGATTCAGGTAGCAGTACCTCCTTACCTGACTGGGTTTTCTACCACGCTGGCACCAAAGAAAACGAGTTCTATGGGAGGGTAACTATTTCACACCACTCATAAACGGTAGTTATTTTTTTACTTGGTACGAATTTATATGTAATACGAGAGTATATTGGTTTTCAAACAGTAATATAGGCATTATAAGCATTGTTTCACTCACTAACTCATCACCATACCTGACCTTCTTTTGCCACATTACCTGATCATCGTTTCTTCCTCTAATGCTGTGTAAACTTTGTCCTCCACATTGTCATCGATTGGGGAATCACTCTGGCCCTGAATATCTTTATTGTCCAGGTCACTGGTAACAGGTGAATTGCCGAGACAATGGCGTGCAGGGGGGGGGAGGTTATGCGGTGTAAGGCTCTGTCCCTGCTTGGCATCTTGTAGAGGAATAGAGGAAGGTGTCCCGTGTATACATATGAAAAATCACGTGCGAAAATTGAAAATTGTCCAAATTAGGGACCTTGCAATTGCACGATGTACCAGTACTTCGTCGGGACTGGCAAATGCAAAATGTTGCAATGTACCCATATGTCGACGGGACGTCTCGGGTTAAGAAGTACAGATGCGGGCAAGTAACTCTCCTTGAATTTGTGGAGGAGATCATCTACGATCCTCTGCATTTCCATGAAGAGGACTGGCCCGCGTCTGGACACACACTCCACTACGCCCCAGATTGACCTATCTGGCGGCCAGCACCAGCAACACCTGGCACCCAGCAGGCACGACCACCAGTGCGAGGGTGGGCCCAGCCACCACCAGTACAAGCACAGCCTGCAGGACACCCCACACCAGCAGCACCAGAAGCAGGGCCATCACAGGTGCCACCATCAACACCAGCACCACCTGCAGGAGCCCCATCAGCGGTACCAGTACCGCCACCACCTCTAATTGCTAGTCCGTTGGGAGAACCCATGCCTGGGCCTGCAGGTCCCGCATGACAGGACCACAGAGCACGAGGGTATCCAAGCAAGCATTGCCGGGTGACTGACGACAACGTGATGTTAGATCGCACTCTGAACCACCACCGGGCAAGGATCTCTGACAAGAAGAGGCTCAGGTGTACATTGTGCTTCAAGTTTAGGGTGATGAGGGACACAAGGAACATTAGTCCTGTGTGTGATGTGCCGCTTTGCATGGGTGATTGTTTCGACTGGTACCATACCGAGAGATACCTTCGTTAGTGGAGTACACACACACACACACACACACACACACACACATATATGTAATGCCCTGAAATTTGGTCACCACCCTCATTGTAATGCTGAGAATTTAGAGATTATGGGAAATGGGGTAGGATGTTCATATTAGAGAATTTTAGAGATTAAGTGAAATGGGGTAGCGTGATGTTATTTGAGAATTTATGGGAAATGTGGTAGCATGATCTTATTTGGGAGGGCGTGAGTAGTTAGATATTAGCACACCATGCCGGCCACTCAATCTCGTCTCTACCACTCCTTAAAGGATAGCAAAACTCGAACTCGAAATAACTTAACCTAAGATTTACTAAGCATTAAGAACTGAGACAGATTACTCTTCAAACTGTGCATGAACCCAAACGAGATAATAATGAAGATCTACATTACTAGAAATATGAAACTTTACAAGCTAAGTTAATATTGAAAGAGTATTGATACACGTGGACATTAATTCCGTGGTCACAGTTGGACTCTCGGGAAGATTCAAAGAATACTGATGCACATTAATATATTAATTCCGGGGTCACAGTTGAACTCTCAGGAAGATTCAAAGAATACTGATGCACATTAATATATTAATTCCGGGGTCACAGTTGAACTCTTCAGGAAGATTCAAAGAATACTGATACACTTGGATATATTAATCCTGTGGCCACAGTTGGACTCATCAGTAAGATTCAAAGATTACCAGCAAGATATTCTCTTAAGATTAAACTCGTATAACTCATGAATTATATGCAGTAAAGTTACAGTAATTATATGAATGGTGATCCGATCGACTGTAATCATAATGGACCAGCCAATATATTTGTTACTTAGGCTACATGAACTAATAAAAAAGAGGGAAGGGTTATTTAATGTGAGATGTTTGGCAGTGGCTTGCACGGACGATCTCTGTAAGGATGAAGAGGAGCGGCAGTCTCATTATTCAGTACAAGAGGGATCAAGGGAAATATCACAAATTTAACTTACATATATGAGGACTTATCACACGAGGGAGAGAGGTGGGGGGGTGAGAGTTTGGGCACAAACCTGTAACAATGAAGAGGAGCGGTGGTCTCATTGCTTGGCGCGGCTCTCCCTGTCTTTGATAATCACCAAGACAGTGTTCGGGAATCAGCTAAAACTTTAACTAATTACTTTGTATTGTTTCTACTAGATCTCCAAAGAATAAGAGATATACGTTTGCACTCAACATATGTAGATAAATGACTTACGATGTTTAAAATTTTTGTACTAAGCACGCAGGAACTTTAAGCATAACATAGCCAAATAAATTAGGACTTCGAACAGTGTTATTACCCGTGTCGGTTACATATGCCTACGTGACTGTAAACATAACTCAATAACACAAATTTCGCACTTCACAAACGACTATCTTCAACAATCTTACTTTAGACACTCTCAATTCACCACTACATAGTTCAAAAGGGGAATATTATTAACATTGACGTGTAAATTTCAAGATCAGAATATGAAGGAAGACATTTCACGATTTTTAATCTCTACTAAACTTCCGCGGTTATACGTCTTTGTTAGAAAAGAGCTGGTCCGTATGTATAACAATTAATCATATTCGCACCAATACTTGACTTAGTACTATCAATAACAGAATTATGCTCACATTATGAGTATCAGTTAAGACTAAACTGAAATATAAGATTTCATGGCTAAATGAACTTTAAAGATTATAATAATGACATTACCCAAGCTTAAGATTACACTTACAGTACTAACTTGTACTAACTTATGCTAATACTTAAAACTATAGCACCACACACACACACACACACACACACACACACAGTACAAAACTCCTCACCTCCCAACCGATCTGGTCCTGCAGGAAGATCATCACCACTGGAGAAGTACGTGATATTGTTTTTTTATTTATCTGTTTACCTCTGTTTATGTCAGTATATTTATATATACATAAATGCTGTTATTTACCTCAACACAAATAACAGGGAAATAAGTACAGCTTCAGTTTCAGTTGCTAGCAACAGATTTAGTGTTCATGTGTGGTTTCTGAGAGGACTAAAAACAAAACAGAAGTAATTATATAAAATAGTTGTTGGTGTAAAAACAAAGAAAGTGTAGCTAGCAAGCATAAAAGTGTTAGTGCACTACGGGAAAATAACGTAAGCGAGCGCGGCTGACAGCGGGTCAGCCTGCGGCAAAATACACCGTAGTTTTTTTTATTTTTCTCGAAAACTATGAGGCGTAGGATCGCCGTTCTTTACTGAGATGAAAGGGAATGAAGTTGTGCATAGGATGATGAAATAAAAACATAAAGGTGCCGAGAAAAGTTCTTTGCAAAGGCTCCCCGAATAAAAAAGTTGTTGTCTGTCGAAAATGGGTTTTATTTCTTTGCTTATTACTCGAAGACCATACCTCGCATCAAACTAGGACCTGACCCATTCGAAAGCTAATAAAATTCTCTTTCGATTGCTTTCGATTGATGGTATAACATATAGAGATTGATCAGTAAACATTCGACTTATGATGTTGGGAAGTGAAATTATGATCCTGAATGTTTATTCTGAGGGCCCTAACGTACGTATAGTGTGTTTTTTTGGTGTTTTTTTTTTTTTTTTGCTTATCGTGTAGAACAAACATCGACTTATAGGAATATGGAGGTTTTGTGGCAAAATAAATATGGTAGGGTGGTGAAAATAAGCCGAAAATACACATTTTTGGAACACGTGGCAGTCGGGGGGGGGGAGGGTAGAAAAGCTCGTGCGTCTTATCCCAGAAATCTTAAAAACTTGTCTGCCCGCAAAGGGGTTAACCTTCAAGTTAGGTCCTACCTTAGGTTAGGTTAGATTGGTTGGGTTAGCTTGGTTTGGTTTTAAAAAATAATTATTTCTGACAGAACTGAATATTAGATTCAAATTACTCACACTATAAACCATTAAAAAATGAAAATTTTAAGCTTCAGTGTGAGTTCGGTGTAATTCTAGAAATCTGACAAAAATTTACCCTTTTTGGAAATTTCAGTAATTATAGGCCTAGATGCATATACACAGCCTATATATGTTAAAAAAAAAATTGACATAAAATGCATAATTGACAGTATATATATGCCAGAACTTTCAAGTTAACTTTTACAGTTCATCTGAAACATAACACTGGCACAAATTTAAATTAAGGCCATTTATTTCATGCTGATGAATACCACAACATAAAACTTAAAGACTTCAACAATATAATTTTAATGATATTACATTTTACATTAACAAGAAAGTCATAGTACATACAAGGGCTGTTGGTATAAGTACAGTACTTATCCTCTCAATGGTGATTAAAGTATTTTTGTACTCAGTGAGATATATATATTTAACTGGCGCATGTATTGGTAGTTTGGCTTTCAGTGGAGCAATAAAACTGGAAGTTATACATAGTAGTACTGTACTAGTAATTATGCTTTAGTTGTAACTGAGACATAGTTTTGCATACAGACTAACAGTGGTATATTACAGTTTTACAAAGAAGTGTTCAATAGTGTTCTGTACTGCACTACTATTAAAATAATCCACCATGACACAAATATCAATTTCAAATGAATCACACTGAAAAACATTGAGAAAAGAAAAATTTAAGTTTTAACTTAACCTAACCCAACCTAATCTTACCTAACCTTACCTAACCTAGCCTAACTGTCAGTATGATCAAACCTGTAATTTAATCAGTTTTACTTACACATCAAACATTCTTGATTATCACAGCTATGGAGATTATAGATTATGTCCAATTTCATTTGGGTGAACCTCTGGAATAATACCAAAACAAGGTTTGTGACGCCCTCCCCCCCTTTTTCCCACGCACACACATGACCATGTGGGTCTTGTGCTCCGTGACAATAACATAATTAGGATATCCCAAGACATCTGCAGCCACAAAGAATGATTAATATGCCCGTATTTATTCACAAATCATCGGCTCACCTGATATGAAATACTTGCTACAGAGCCGGGTGTAGGCTGTCGGCTGCCAATTTTCCCTCTTCACGGCACCTATCCACTTATGTCGCCTTTCCTCATTGGCTGGGAACCGGTAAAAGTGTACACTACTTCCTGTATTCTGCCTTGTCTTACAGCCGAAGGCACAGCAGTGGAATACCATTGTGGAATCTGCAATTGTCTCTCTCTAGACTTATGATAATTTGCCGTCCAATGTGCCGCCGTAAACAAAAGTCACATGACTCGTGACTCATACGGAAAAGATCTATTGATGCAGTACTGGAGTGACTAATGGATCCATCTTTCGAAAATTCTTGTCTTCTTGACCCTGACCAACCTCCTCCCCCTTCACCTCCAGCCAAAAACCCTGCTTTTGATTCTAAGCAACCTCCTTCCCCTTCACCTCCAGTCGTTTCCAGCCCCAGACTCTGCTTTTGACCCTGACCAACCTCCTCCCCCTTCTCCTCCAGCTCCAAACTCTGCTGACCCTCACCAACCAACTCCCCCTTCACCTCCAGCCCAAACCCTGCTTTTGAGCCTGACCAACCTCCTACTATCACTCCCCCATTCTAATGCCGAAGTTGAAAGATTGTTCAGTGAGGTAAACATTGTGAAAACGACGCTCAGGAATCGTTTAAATAGAACTTCTGTAAGTGCTATTATTTCCGTGAAAAGTGGGTTGGAGAGGGTTGGTAAATGCCGCTGCTCGTATGACTTGCCCAAGTCTGTGTTACAAGAGATAGGAACCCTGGCAGCCTATAAGCCTACTTCAATTATTTCTGGAGAGCAAGACTGTAGGCCTAGCACTTCAACAGCTGTGTTGGTGTATACAGCAGATGACGAGGAAGAGGATGGTATCTTATTCTCTCTTTCGGTGAGTAGCCTAACAAATACACATTATTGCATATTGCTTTATATTAATCTTGGGTATTATGTAGGCAATTTCACAATCCAGCAGAGTTTGTTGGCAAGTACAGCAGAATATCATCATCCACAGTTGGCAACCCTGATTCTCGGTCCTTCTGTGTTTTGGTTTGTCTGGAGCAAGGTCACGGACTCCTGGCTGGAGCTTTCCTTCTCCTAGCCCCATTATGAGTTAGTGCACCGACTTTTATTCCCCTAAAAGGTATTTTGATTGTATTGTGCCTACATTAGTAATGTTTTGAAAGTGATATCTGCCCTGGAAATTGTGACATGAGAAGAGTGCAGAGCAGTTGTGTGTGAGATGCAGAAACAGCTGTTGTCAGCAGTTTGACACCCTGGGATAATGTCAGCGAGTCGCCCTAGATTTAAAAAAAAAAAAAGTATTGGCACCCTTTCAGTGTGAGACATTATGATACACAGAGTATGATTTTTGGAATATAACACGGATATGTTTGTATTGCAGTTGTGACAGAGTTTCCAGTTAGTAATGTCTAATCCCACACTTTCATGAGGTATTGCATTATAATGGGCATTGTTCACAACATGCACATGTGTGAAAAAGCATTTCACATCTTACCTAACCCCAGGGAGCCGATCCTTTTTTTATTTTGTGGTTACACCACCGTGATACAGGAACTGTTTTGTAATTATGAAATAATGTGACAAATTCTTATCCTATACAGTATCGTCCTAACACCTAGGGGTTAGGGTGGTCAAAGGGCAACTGCATTATCTAATTCCTTGAAATGCTCCTGTGATAAGTTTTTTTTTTCTCACATTAAAGTATATTACTTTTATTTCTTTGCTTGAAACTACCTGAATGCTCCAACACTTTCAGGGAAGCAAGTCTTGGAACAAGTCTTGGAGCAAGTCTTGGTGCAAGTCTTGATGTAAGTCTGGGAAAGGACTTCAACCAAGTCCTGGCAGAGTATTTTATTTCTGACACTGGGTCCAGCATGGCCATTGTCTGGTTTTCAAGTATTTTTCAAGTCTTGCCTAGATCTGGAACAACCCCAATCTCCCTGTTGTCATCTGCCATGTGTGGATAAGCAGTAAATAAATAAAGGACCAACATCTACAGTAAGGTGTTTCGTCGACGTCCTGCATGACCCTACTCTCCTTCCCACTAAGTACAATAGAAAATTTTCGGACACCAAGAATTTGGTGATCAATATATCAAGTGGTCAACGCTGCCATGTATTTCATGTACCCTTCAACAAGTTATAGTGTGGACATCCCTATATATTATGTCCATTTATTATTATTTTAATATGTAATACTAATAACAGTTCCTGATATATTTCATGTTCATGAACCTTAAATTTAAATGTACTGATCGCTTATTATTTGTAAGTGATTTTTTTTTTTCAGTACACAAGGATTTGCATGAACCACATAAGCATTAAAATAATCTTTAAGACAGTACATAAAATATATTGTAATCCCTATATTTTTTTTTATATTGGTGGTCATTCTCAAACATAATGCATTTCCTATTAAAACAACTGAATCAACGGGAATGAGAACTGCGCCAAAAATGCAAATGGGACTGTTTATTTGGAGAACAGTTTAACCAATGTCTTGAACTACAATGTAGGTAACGATGAGCAAAAAGTTATCTGCTTTGTTATTTAGGAAAACGAAAGCCTTCTACAAAATCCACCAACTCCAAAGAAAGTAAGAACTGGTTACCAGAATTGTTCTGACAGAAAGCATGGGAGATAACAGGAAAAGAACAGAGTAGACACAAAAAACGATTGATAAAGATAAAGGAAGAAGTAGGCAACTCTACATATGGCTGGTATGGAGGACATATTCATGGTAGGGTGGAGGTGGGGGTGTCCAGGCCATATACTGTATATTATAATGAGCATTGCGGCATCTTGTCATCTGAATTACTCTCAGGACTTGCTGTGAGGGGTGTCTATATATATTGTAATAATATATGCAGCTTGTCCTTAAGGGTTCGGCTGAAAATGTCACGACGTTTCAAATTTATATATTCAAAGTGAATACCCCTTTGGGGGTAGTTTTTTTTTCAAGAATATTCCCCCATTTTCCCTGCTTGTCATACAAAGCAACTAAAAGTGTTGGCGGAGGGTTAGTGCCCCTCCCCGGAAAACAACTAACTAAAAAGACGAACAAGAAGCTCTTGGACAAGGACTGACCAAAAGATGATGACCAAGGGCCGGACAAAGGACATGGTAATCGCAACATGCAATGTAAGACGTGCGAATGATGAGGTGAAAGAGGGAGAGATTGTCCAGGTGCTTGAGGGTGAGAAAGTTGATGTACTGTATCTGGAGTAACTGAAACTAAATGCAGAGGTGAGAATGTGAGAGAATGGGAGTATGGATGGGGTATATGTGCAGGAACAGGTGAGAATGAGAGAGCAAAAGAAGGAGTGTGTATAGTTGTGAGTAAAAGATGGAAGAAGAACATAAGAGAGTATGGATCAGTTGGGTCAAGGCTTGTGTGGGTAATATTGAAAGTTGGAATACAAATGTGGGCGATTGTGTGCGTGTATGCGCCAACGCAAGATCTTGCAAGCAGAATGAGAGAAGAGTTCTGGACAAATGTGGAAGTGTGCATGGAAAAGTTTGGAAGGAATGAGAGAGTGTTTTTGATCAGTGATATGAATGGTAAAGTAGGGAATATGAAGGTGGATGGAACAGTTGGTGAGTGAGGTGTGCCTGCTGTGATAGATGAGAATGGCAGTGCGTTAGTGGACATTTGTGCTGGGAGGGGGTTGGTGATAGCCAATACCCTCTTCAGGCACAAAATGATCCACGGGTATATATGGCGAGTGATGAGAAGGGTGGGTGGTGAACTGAATGAAAGGAAGGCAATGATTGATTATTTGTGTGTGGATGAAAGGATGCGAAGATGTGTAATGGATGCAAGAATTTATAGAGGTTGGGGGAGTGGACTTTCTGACCAGTACTTAGTGGTGGCCAGAATCAAGATCTAAATAAGATGGAGAAATAGAAGAAGAGAAGGACGGGAAGAAGGAGTATTTGCAAGGAGAGTGGAAAGGTTACAAGACGATGAGAAAAAAGGCAGAATATAAGAGAGAAGTGGAGGAACAATTGGCCAAAAACGAATTGGAGCAGATGGGGGATGTGGAGGTTGTGTGCAGGATATTCACAGAAGAAATATGTGCAGTATGTGATGTGGTGTGTGGGATGAAGAGAAGACGGAGGGGTGTGCAAGGAACAATGTGGTGGAATGAAGAGGTAAGAGAGGCTGTCGCACAAAAGAAGAAAGCATACAATGAATGGATGAGAAATAGGGGCGTGGAAGAAGTTGAGAGGCGGAAGAGAGAGTTATATGTAGAAAGAAAGAGGTGAAAAAATTAGTAAGAGAGAATAAGAAGAGAGTGGAAGAGGAATTTGGAAGGAATTTGAGTGTAAAGTAGAGAGACTGTAAGAAAATGTTCTGGAAAGAGGTAAAGAGAGTAAGACAGGGTGGAAGTGAAGTTAGCAGGGGAGTGAAAGATAAAAATGGTAGATTACTAGTGGAGAAGGGAGAAAAAGTGAGCAGATGGAGAGAACACTTTAAGGAATTGTTAAACATAAAGGATGGAAGTAATGTGAGTATAAATGGCTTGGAGAAGGAGGAAGGTGAGAAGACAGGAAGAAATCAGTAGGACAGAAGTTGCGGAAACAATGAAGTAAGTTAAATTGGGGAAAACCCCAGGAATTGATGAAGTGTGTGGTGAAATGCTGAAGCATGGGGGAGAGATAGTAGTAGAATGGATGTGGAAGATGTGCAGATTGGCCTGGGAGGAAGATAGAGTCCCGGAGGATTGGAAGTCAGGTATAATTATTCCCTTGTACAAAGGAAAATGGGAAAAAGAAGAGTTTAGTAATCATAGGGACATTTGTCTTCTTAGTATAATAGGAAATGTGTATGGTCGGATACTTATTGACAGAGTTAGAGAAAGAACAGAGGAATTAGTTGGAGAAGAACAGCGAGGCTTTTGGAAGGGAAGAGGTTGTGAAGATCAGATATTCATTTTAAGATCTTTAGTGGAAAAGTTTCTAGAGAAGGGAAAGAAGTTGTATGTGGCTTTCATGGATTTGGGGAAAGCATATGACAGGGTGGATAGACAAGGATTGTGGAAAGTATTAAGAATATATGGAGTAGATGGGAAGTTGTTGAATGCTGTGAGGAGTATGTATGATGGTGCTAAGGCTGCAGTGCGTGTGGATGGTGAACTGACTGATTTTATCTCTTTGAAGGTTGGGTTTAAACAGGGATGTGTCTTGTCTCCATGGTTGTTCAATCTGTACATAGATGGGGTAATTAAAGAGGTTCAAGGTAGGGTAGTGGATGTTAGACTGGCCGTGGAGAGAGAGGGTAGTGTTTGGAAACTCCCTGTACTGTTGTTTGCAGATGATACTGTGTTGTTGAGTGAAGACGAAGGGGAGCTGCAAGGCTTGGTGGATGAGTTTGGGAGAGTGTGTAAGAAACTTAATCTAAAGGTGAATGCAGGGAAGAGTAAAGTGATGGTCTTTGAGAGAGGTGAAGTCAGTGAATGTACAGTGAGGTTGGATGGTGAGGAATTGGAAAATGTGAGTACGTTTAAGTACTTGGGTAGTGTGATGAGTAAGGATGGAGGTTTGGAGGGTGAAGTGCTTGATAGGGTACAGCAGGGAAGAAAGGTTGCTGGTTTCTTGAAAGCAGTGATAAGAAACAGGGAAGTGAGCATGGAAGTGAAAAAGTTACTATATGACAGTATTGTGATACCAACTCTAACGTATGGAAGTGAAGCTTGGACATTGTTGGAAGGAGACAAGAGTGAGAGTAGTGGAAATGAGTTATTTAAGAGGAGCCTGTGGAGTCACATGGAGAGACAGGCTGACAAATGAGGATATAAAGGAGCATTGTGGTGTGGATCTGGATGTGATAGGAAGCGTTAGAAGGAATACACTGTGGTGGTTTGGTCATGTGGAGAGGATGGAGGGTGAAAGACTGAGGAAGAGAGTGTATATGAGTGAGGTGGAGGGGGGAGAGGGAGGGGGAGGCCGAAGATGAGATGGAGGGGGGAGAGGGAGGGGGAGGCCGAAGATGAGATGGAGGGATGGGGTGGAGAGGTATATGGGAGATGGG
>NC_136997.1:29836366-29858866 GCF_032717465.1 Coenobita brevimanus
GACTAATGTTGATTAATCGCAACTAAGGAAAGAAGGCAGAGGGAAAGAAGGGTAAGAAGAAATATTCGGTCCACGTAAAAGCGCTGTCATTCATCAGAAATTTGGCAGATTTCGAACTCTCTCATTAGTTTGTTTTGTCCTGGATTACTGGCATCTGCAAACATGGGTTATGCAAAATAAGGATCCAAGGAGTTCTTACAGTTGATCACAGATGGTGAATCACTTTGATATTTGTAAATATTAAGAGACAGCTGTATTACAGAATATAATCTTATATGTACTGAAGTTCACAAGTTTCTGCTCAATTTGCCATTGTGTACTGTAATACGACTGTTTACATCATTTCCTTTCCTAAAACACCTTGGACATGTTGGAATACCTATATGTACAAATATGAACAGTACAACACACACAAAAATGAACACGACTGTAATAATAAATATGTGTACAGTAAAATTAAAATGATAATTGTGCACTCACCATTTCAAACATTAGTAAATAGGTACTTTAAGAGTAATATTCATAGTACGGCAGCAGCAAACAGTCTCATGACTTGAATTTGATGACTAAGTCCAGCTTAAAAGTGGTTGCTTTTAGGCCATGGCTAGTTAATCCCACAAATTATAAGGGCAAGCTCTACTTCATTTTCATTTTATGCTTTCTCCAGATGATTATACATAGCTTAAGGGAATTATTTTGAATTGGAATGTTAAATAATAGGGTGGTAGCCCAAGTCAAATGAAAAGTAGGTAATTTTAGTTAAGTGATTAATTCTCAGGGTTCTATGATTTGTTCTCAGTTGAAAAGAATCGTTTGAGGTTTTTAGAAATAGAATACGTACATTGGAGTTGTCTCAGTAGTGATAAGATGTAATTAAACCTCAGGAGTGTCTTGGAGATAATTTGGCACAAGGCCTCCCAGGAAAGACAGGAGTTCTGCATTATTAATTTTGTGGATAATACATGGTTGGTTTTGTATATAAAGTATTGCCAGGAGTGGTAGGAGTTCATTATTATTATTATTATTGTGCGTAAAGCAGGGGCGCACCCAGGGGGTTTCCTTGTTGCCAGGAAACCCCTCTCAGTCTGATTCCTTGCGGTCTGACCAGTCCTACTCCGACAGTGAGACTTCACCCCCATGATTACTTTATACACCTGAATCATCTGAATACAATTCAGCGTTGCCATATAATGTCAAGTATTGATAATGTTTGTTTAATAAGTTATGATATGATGTGCATTATGATGTGCATTTAATAAAACTGCAAGAGTGTTAAAGGAAAACAATTAATACACTGATTGAATTATTTTAGTGCAGTGATCAGTTCATCAATTACTGGTTGGATAAAAAAAAAAAAAAAATCCTGAGGGGCCTACCGTACCCCTCCCCCGGGACCCCACAGCTGTATGGGTTTGCTTTGCTCACAAGGACTTGTCAGTAATTTGGAAACCTCCCCTACTCAGTTTCTGGGTGCGCTCCTGCTTAATAATGTGTTAAATATGTTTAGTTTTGTATATAAAGTATTGTCAGGAAGTACTATGGTGGCCTTCATGATTATTTTTTTATGCATAAAAAATGTGTCTAATTAATGTGATAGGTTAAGGCTTGAATATACAGCATTCCCAAGAGAGAATATGGTGCTCTCTCTATATATTATTTTTAAACACAATAATGTGATATGTTTAGAATATGCAACATTCCCAAGTAAGAATATGGCTCTCTACATGATTATTATTTTTATACACACTAATGTAATATGTATAGTTTTGTACAATGCAGTACAGCATTCCCAGGAGAGTATGGTGTTGAATAGGATTTAGTTTTGATGTATAACATTGTGATAAATACTGTATGTTTAGTTTTGTTTGTATACAGCGATAGTTACTACAGTACCATAGTGCTTAGGAAAGTGCCTTAATTAATGCCACTAATTACCTTCACAGTTGATGAGGTAGGTAATTTTCATTTAATTTTCCACTGAGTGTTTATGAACGCCTGGTTTATTTTTCAAACATGCCCCCTTCTTTTGCTTATTTTTTATACTCATTTCCCCCATTTTTTAATCGCAAGATATTTTAAGCACTGAACTGGTACTTCTTGCCCATCCCTTATACCATATGAACAAGGTCAAGAGCACAAAATTATTTCCTGATACCCTGGTAGTTAAAGACGTCTTTCCACTGACATCACTTCCCATTGGATCAGTGTCTAAATCTTCTGTTGTGATAGGTGGGGGCGCCCATCATCTACTCAATCGATGTGGTACTGCCTTTAGATGAACGTGCACTGAGTGACAGTCAAATGGTTTCTTATAAACCAGGAAACCATTTACTGCACTGGGTGGTAAACAAATAATGAAATGATGCCTGGTAGTTTAATGAGTTAAGACGCTTCACCCTGATTGAGCCTGTAAAGCTTTATATCTACGGGGTGGTTAGAATTTATTACTCACATAATGTCACTCGTGTGTGAGTGAGGCTGATCACCTTAAATATCGGGCCCAGCCCTAGGCCCCTATGCTCTTACTGAAAAAAAAAAAAAAAAAAAAAAAAAAGATTGGATGGTGGGTGGAGTAATGCTTCTGAACTTTAAGCATATTAGTGAATGAAGAGCTTGACCAATTCTATCTATCTATCTATCTATTGCCAGACTTCTCAATCCCTTTCGGCGTGGCCACAAGCAAATCGCCTCCACGTCGTCCTGTCCCCCGCCATTTCACTGCCTTGCTCCCAACTCACACCCCCCATCTCCCATATACCTCTCCACCCCATCCCTCCATCTCATCTTCGGCCTCCCCCTCCCTCTCCCCCCTCCATCTCATCTTCGGCCTCCCCCTCCCTCTCCCCCCTCCACCTCACTCACATACACTCTCTTCCTCAGTCTTTCACCCTCCATCCTCTCCACATGACCAAACCACCACAGTGTATTCCTTCTAACGCTTCCTATCACATCCAGATCCACACCACAATGCTCCTTTATATCCTCATTTGTCAGCCTGTCTCTCCATGTGACTCCACAGGCTCCTCTTAAATAACTCATTTCCACTGCTCTCACTCTTGTCTCCTTCCAACAATGTCCAAGCTTCACTTCCATACATTAGAGTTGGTATCACAATACTGTCATATAGTAATTTTTTCACTTCCATGCTCACTTCCCTGTTTCTTATCACTGCTTTCAAGAAACCAGCAACCTTTCTTCCCTGCTGTACCCTATCAAGCACTTCACCCTCCAAACCTCCATCCTTACTCATCACACTACCCAAGTACTTAAACGTACTCACATTTTCCAATTCCTCACCATCCAACCTCACTGTACATTCACTGACTTCACCTCTCTCAAAGACCATCACTTTACTCTTCCCTGCATTCACCTTTAGATTAAGTTTCTTACACACTCTCCCAAACTCATCCACCAAGCCTTGCAGCTCCCCTTCGTCTTCTCTCAACAACACAGTATCATCTGCAAACAACAGTACACGGAGTTTCCAAACACTACCCTCTCTCTCCACGGCCACTCTAACATCCACTACCCTACCTTGTACCTCTTTAATTACCCCATCTATGTACAGATTGAACAACCATGGAGACAAGACACATCCCTGTTTAAACCCAACCTTCAAAGAGAAAAAAATCAGTCAGTTCACCATCCACACGCACTGCAGCCTTAGCACCATCATACATACTCCTCACAGCATTCAACAACTTCCCATCTACTCCATATATTATTAATACTTTCCACAATCCTTGTCTATCCACCCTGTCATATGCTTTCCCCAAATCCATGAAAGCTTCATACAACTTCTTTCCCTTCTCTAGAAACTGATCTTCACAATCTCTTCCCTTCCAAAAGCCTCCCTGTTCTCCAACTAATTCCTCTGTTCTTACTCTAACTCTGTCAATAAGTATCCGACCATACACATTTCCTATTATACTAAGAAGACAAATGCCCCTATGATTACTAAACTCTTCTTTTTCCCCTTTTCCTTTGTACAAGGGAATAACTATACATGACTTCCAATCCTCCGGGACTCTATCTTCCTCCCAGGCCAATCTGCACATCTTCCACATCCATTCTACTACTATCTCTCCCCCATGCTTCAGCATTTCACCACACACTTCATCAATTCCTCGGGTTTTCCCCAATTTAACTTACTTCATTGCTTCCGCAACTTCTGTCCTACTGATTTCTTCCTGTCTTCTCACCTTCCTCCTTCTCCAAGCCATTTATACTCACTTTACTTCCATCCTTTATGTTTAACAATTCCTTAAAGTGTTCTCTCCATCTGCTCACTTTTTCTCCCTTCTCCACTAGTAATCTACCATTTTTATCTTTCACTCCCCTGCTAACTTCACTTCCACCCTGTCTTACTCACTTTACCTCTTTCCAGAACATTTTCTTACAGTCTCTCTACTTTACACTCAAATTTCTTCCAAATTCCTCTTCCACTCTCTTTTTATTCTCTCTTACTAATTTTTTCACCTCTCTTTTTCTTTCTACATATAACTCTCTCTTCCGCATCTCAACTTCTTCCACGCCCCTATTTCTCATCCATTCATTGTATGCTTTCTTCTTTTGTACGACAGCCTGTCTTACCTCTTCATTCCACCACATTGTTCCTTGCACCCCTGTCACGAATCAAATTCGCGACATTTTCCTTTTGTGAGAAACCACGAACTATTAGTGGAAAACTCACTGTGTATCGTTCAGTTAACCGTTTCTCTCTCCATTTCGGTGGTATACTTTTCAAAACAATCGTCACTGTTTCAAAAGTGACCGATCTAATGCACGTCATTAAGTGCTCTACTGAGCGATATTATTGTTTCTTTATTGTTCGCCCCTGCTTGCCTCGACCGTTGGCCACGCCTTCTTCCGGTGGCCTGTGCGTCCTACCACACGCATCGTATTTGAATGGGCAGTCAAGTGTCTCTCGTGACGGAGTGAGGTTCTGTGCTCCAGCAGTGAGAGAGTGAGAGGTCAGCTAGCACCCAGACTCCACTAGACTACAGTTCTCCAGGCTCCCACCCTTCTTTGGTGATACGCTACATTCATTGACCAGTATTTCCTTTTCGTATTTTCCTAGGTTTAAGAGTTTAGTTAAGTGTACTGTTTCCTCACATGCTGGCCGGCTGCGCCGCATGTTTTTTTTTTTCTCGGCGTAAGAATTTAGCTTTTGAGTGAGTGAGTGAGTGTGATCTCTTTATTTTGAATTCATTTGAAATGTAACGTTAAATTTATTTCTTGGTAATCAATAAATTTAACAGTTCTTTTTCTTGAGCTTAATGTAATGTAAACTCGCGTTTCATTTCTCCACAATTAAGCTTATTTCCCTTATAGCTCCTAGCTTGCATAAACGTTTTGCCATTCATAACTGGTACTTAGGCCAGTCTTCTTGTATTAAGCTTAAAATCCGTTGTGCCTTCTAGGAGTTACGCATCAGCAAGAACCTGATATTATTAATAGTATTTGTTATTTATTGTCAGGGGTGAAGTCACTTTCTCCAGAGGCTAACAGTACTAATAAACAGCGACTGTGAGTAATTAGTCTCTGCTGTGTACTGATGAGAAAGTTTACAAATTCTCGTTCTGAGAGAGTCGGCGAAGCGGGCCGGTATAAAGTAATCATTGCTTGATTTAGCAAGTCAATTCATTGTCCCTGCTTTTCAGTATTATTTGAACATTATCACTTAATAATTGCATTTATTTTAAAAATCCCGTGACAAACCTCCTCCGTCTTCTCTTCATTCCACACACCACATCACATGCTGCACATATTTCTTCTGTGAATATCCTACACACAACCTCCACATCCCCCATCTGCTCCAATTCATGTTTGGCCAATTGTTCCTCCACCTCTTTCTTATATTCTGCCTTTTTCTCATCGTCTTGTAACCTTTCCACTCTCCTTGAAAATACTCCTTCCTCCCGTCCTTCCCTTCTTCTATTTCTTCATCTTATTTGGATCTTGATTCTGGCCACCAACAAGTAGTGGTCAGAAAGTCCACTCCCCCAACCTCTATAAGCTCTTGCATCCATTACACATCTTCGCATCCTTTCATCCACACACACATAATCAATCATTGCCTTCCTTTCATTCAGTTCACCACCCACCCTTCCCATCACTCGCCATGTATACCCGTGGATCATTTTGTGCCTGAAGAGGGTATTGGCTATCACCAACCTCCTATCAGTACATATGTCCACTAACGCACTGCCATTCTCATCTATCTCAGCAGACACACCCCACTCACCAACTGTTCCATCCACCTTCATATTCCCTACTTTACCATTCATATCACTGATCAAAAACACTCTCTCATTCCTTCCAAACTTTTCCATGCACACTTCCACATTTGTCCAGAACTCTTCTCTCATTCTGCTTGCACGATCTTGCGTTGGCGCATACACGCACAGAATCATCCACAATTGTATTCCAACTTTCAATCTTACCCACACAATCCTTGACGCAACTGATCCATACTCTCTTATGTTCTTCTTCCATCTTTTACTCACAACTATACACACTCCTTCTTTTGCTCTCTCATTCTCACCTACTCCTGCACATATACCCCATCCATACTCCCATTCTCTCACATTCTCACCTCTGGATTTAGTTTCAGTTACTCCACATACAGTACATCAACTTTCGCACCCTCAAGCACCTGGACAATCTCTTCCTCTTTCACCTCATTATTCGCACGTCTTACATTGCATGTTGCGATTACCATGTCCTTTCTCCGGCCCTCGGTCGTCATCTTTTGGTCAGTCGTTGTCCAAGGCTTTTTGCTCGTCTTTTTAGTTAGTTGTTTTCCGGGGAGGGGCACTAACCCTCCGCCAACCCTTTTAGTCGCTTTGTACGACAAGCAGGGAAAATGGGGGAATATTCTTGAAAAAAAAACTACCCCCAAGGGGTTTTCACTTTGAATATATAAATTTTAAAAATCGTGACATTTTCAGCTGAACCCTTAAGGACAAGCTGTATATATTATTACAATATATATAGACACCCCTCACAGCAAGTCCTGAGAGTAATTCAGATGACAAGATGCCGCAATGCTCATTATAATATACAGAGTATGGCCTGGACACCCCCACCTCCACCCTACCATGAATATGTCCTCCATACCAGCCATATGTAAAGTTGCCTACTTCTTCCTTTATCCTTATCAATCGTTTTTTGTGTCTACTCCGTTCTTTTCCTGTTATCTCCCATGCTTTCTGTCAGAACAATTCTGGTAACCAGTTCTTACAGTCTTTGGAGATGGTGGATTTTGTAGAAGGCTTTCGTTTTCCTAAATAGCAAAGCAGATAACTTTTTGCTCATCGTTACCTACATTGTAGTTCAAGACATTGGTTAAACTGTTCTCCAAATAAACAGTCCCATTTGCATTTTTGGCGCAGTTCTCATTCCCGTTGATTCAGTTGTTTTAATAGGAAATGCATTATGTTTGAGATTGACCGCCAATTTAAAAAAAAAATATAGGGATTACAGTATATTTTATGTACTGCCTTAAATATTATTTTAATGCTTATGTGGTTCATCCAAATCCTTGTGTACTGAAAAAAAGAAAAAAAATCACTTACAAATAATAAGCGATCAGTACATTTAAATTTAAGGTTCATGAACATGAAATATTTCAGGAACTGTTATTAGTATTACATATTAAAATAATAATAAATGGACATAATATAAATGGGTGCCCACACTATAACTTGTTGAAGGGTACATGAAATACATGGTAGCGTTGACCACTTGATATATCGATCACCAAATTCTTGGTGTCCGAAAATTTTCTATTGTACTTAGTGGGAAGGAGAGTAGGGTCATGCAGGACGTCGACGAAACACCTTACTGTAGATGTTGGTCCTTTATTTATGTACTGCTTCTCCACACATGCTAGATGACAACAGGGAGATTGGGGTTGTTCCAGGTCTAGGCAAGACTTGAAAAATACTTGAAAACCAGACAATGGCCATGCTGGACCCAGTGTCAGAAATAAAATACTCTGCCAGGACTTGGTTGAAGTCCACTCCCAGACTTACATCAAGACTTGCACCAAGACTTGCTTTCCTGAAAGTGTTGGAGCATTCAGGTAGTTTTAAGCAAAGAAATAAAAGTAATATACTTTAATGTGAGAAAAAAAAACTTATCACAGGAGCATTTCAAGGAATTAGATAATGCAGTTGCCCTTTGACCACCCTAACCCTAGGTGTTAGGACGATACTGTATAGGATAAGAATTTGTCACATTATTTCATAATTACAAAACAGTTCCTGTATCACGGTGGTGTGACCACAAAAAAAAAAAAAGTATCGGCTCCCTGGGGTTAGATAAGATGTGAAATGCTTCTTCACACATGTGCGTGTTGTGAACAATGCCATTATAATGCAATACCTCATGAAAGTGTGGGATTAGACATTACTAACTGGAAACTCTGTCACAACTGCAATACAAACATATCCGTGTTATATTCCAAAAATCATACTCTGTGTATCATAATGTCTCACACTGAAAGGGTGCCAATACTTTTTTTTTTATCGAGGGCGACTCGCTGACCTTATCCCAGGGTGTCAAACTGCTGACAACAGCTGTTTCTGCATCTCACACACAACTGCTCTGCACTCTTCTCATGTCACAATTTCCAGGGCAGATATCACTTTCAAAACATTACTAATGTAGGCACAATACAATCAAAATACCTTTTAGGGGAATAAAAGTCGGTGCACTAACTCATAATGGGGCTAGGAGAAGGAAAGCTCCAGGCAGGAGTCCGTGACCTTGCTCCAGACAAACCAAAACACAGAAGGACCGAGAATCAGGGATGCCAACTGTGGATGATGATATTCTGCTGTACTGGCCAACAAACTCTGCTGGATTGTGAAATTGCCTACATAATACCCAAGATTAATATAAAACAATATGTAATAATGCATATTTGTTAGGCTACTCACCGAAAGAGAGAATAGGATACCATCCTCTTCCTCGTCATCTGCTGTATCCACGAACACAGCTGTTGAAGTGCTAGGCCTACAGTCTTGCTCTCCAGAAATAACTGAAGTGGGCTTATAGGCTGCCAGTGTTCCTATCTCTTGTAACACAGACTTGGGCAAGTCATACGAGCAGCGGCATTTACCAACCCTCTCCAACCCACTTTTCATGGAAATAATAGCACTCACAGAAGTTGTATTTAAACGATTCCTGAGCTTCGTTTTCACAATGTTTACCTCACTGAACAATCTTTCAACTTCGGCATTAGAATGGGGGAGTGATAGTAGGAGGTTGGTCAGGCTCAAAAGCAGGGTTTGGGCTGGAGGTGAAGGGGGAGGTGGTTGGTCAGGGTCAAAAACAGAGTTTGGAGCTGGAGGAGAAGGGGGAGGAGGTTGGTCAGGGTCAAAAGCAGGGTCTGGGGCTGGAAATGAAGGGGGAGGAAGTTTGTCAGGGTTAAAAGCAGGGTTTGGGACTGGAGGTGAAGGGGAAGGAGGTTGCTTAGAATCAAAAGCAGGGTTTTTGGCTGGAGGTGAAGGGGGAGGAGGTTGGTCAGGGTCAAGAAGACAAGAATTTTCGAAAAATGGATCCATTAGTCACTCCAGTACTGCATCAATAGATCTTTTCCATATGAGTCACGAGTCATGTGACTTTTGTTTACGGCGGCACATTGGACGGCAAATTATCATAAGTCTAGAGAGAGAGACAGTTGCAGATTCCACAATGGTATTCCACTGCTGTGCCTTCGGCTGTAAGACAAGGCAGAATACAGGAAGTAGTGTACACTTTTACCGGTTCCCAGCCAATGAGGAAAGGCGACATAAGTGGATAGGTGCCGTGAAGAAGGAAAATTGGCAACCGACAGCCTACACCCGGCTCTGTAGCAAGCATTTCATATCAGGTGAGCCGATGATTTGTGAATAGATACGGGCATATTAATCATTCTTTGTGGCTGCAGATGTCTTGGGATATCCTAATTATGTTATTGTCACGGAGCACAAGACCCACATGGCCATGTGTGTGCGTGGGAAAAGAGGGGGGGCATGTCACAAACCTTGTTTTGGTATTATTCCAGAGGTTCACCCAAATGAAATTGGACATAATCTATATTCTCCATACCAGTGATAATCAAGAATGTTTGATGTGTAAGTAAAACTGATTAAATTACAGGCTTGATAATACTGAGTTAGGTTAGGTTAGGTAAGGTTAGGTAAGATTAGGTTTCGTTATGTTAGGTTAAAACTTAAATTTTTATTTTCTCAATGTTTTTCAGTGTGATTCATTTGAAACTGATATTTGTGTCATGGTGGATTATTTTAATAGTAGTGCAGTACAGAACACTATTGAACACTTCATTGTAAAACTGTAATATACCACTGTCAGTCTGTATGCAAAACTATGTCTCAGTTACAACTAAAGCATAATTACTAGTACAGTACTACTATGTATAACTTCCAGTTTTATTGCTCCACTGAAAGCCAAACTACCAATACATGCGCCAGTTAAATATTATATCTCACTGAATACAAAAATACTTTAATCACCATTGAGAGGATAAGTACTGTACTTATACCAACAGCCCTTGTATGTACTATGACTTTCTTGTTAATGTAAAATGTAATATCATTAAAATTGTTGAAGTCTTTAAGTTTTATGTTGTGGTATTCATCAGCATGAAATAAATGGCCTTAATTTAAATTTGTGCCTGTGTTATGTTTCAGATGAATTGTAAAAGTTAACTTGAAAGTTCTGGCATATATATACTGTCAATTCTGCATTTTATGTCAATTTTGTTTTAACATATATAGGCTGTGTATATGCATCTAGGCCTATAATTACTGAAATTTCCAAAAAGGGTAAATTTTTGTCATATTTCTAGAATTACACCGAACTCACACTGAAGCTTAAAATTTTCATTTTTTAATGGTTTATAGTGTGAGTAATTTGAATCTAATATTCAGTTCTGTCAGAAATAACTATTTTTTAAAACCAAACCAAGCTAACCCAACCAACCTAACCTAACCTAAGATAGGACCTAACTTGAAGCTTAACCCCTTTGCGGGCAGATAAGGTTTTAAGTTTTCTGGGATAAGACGCGTGAGCTTTTCTACCCTCCCCCCCGACTGCCACGTGTTCCAAAAATGTTTATTTTCGGCTTATTTTCACCATTCAAACATATTATTTTGCCACAAAACCTCCATGTTCCTATAAGTCGATGTTTGTTCTACACGATAAGCAAAAAAAAAAAAAAAAAAAACACTATACGTACGTTAGGGCCCTCAGAATAAACATTCGAGATCATAATTTCACTTCCCAACATCATAAGTCGAATGTTTACTAATCAATCTCTACATGTTATACCATCAATCGAAAGAGAATTTTATTAGCTTTCGAATGGGTCAGATCCTAGTTTGATGCGAGGTATGGTCTTCGAGTAATAACCAAAGAAATAAAACCCATTTTCGATTGACAACAACTTTTTTATTCGAGGAGCCTTTGCAAAGAACTTTTCTCGGCACCATTATGTTTTTATTTCCTCATCCTATGCACAACTTCATTCCCTTTCATCTCAGTAAAAAACGGCGATCCTAGGCCTCATAGTTTTCGAGAAAAATGCAAAAAACTACGGTGTATTTTGCCGCATGCTGACCCGCTGTCAGACGCGCTCACTTACGTTATTTTCCCGTAGTGCACTAACACTTTTATGCTTGCTAGCTACACTTTCTTTGGTTTTACACCAACAACTATTTTATATAATTACTTCTGTTTTGTTTTTAGTCCTCTCAGAAACCACACATGAACACTAAACCTGTTGCTAGCAACTGAAACTGAAGCTGTACTTATTTCCCTGTCATTTGTGTTGAGGTAAATAACAGTATATATGTATATGTAAATATACTGACATAAACAGAGGTAAACAGATAAATAAAAAAAACAATATCACGTACTTCTCCAATGGTGATGATCTTCCTGCAGGACCAGATCGGTTGGAAGGTGAGGAGTTTTGTACAGTATGTGTGTATGTGTGTGTGTGTGTGTGTGTGTGTGTGTGTGTGTGTGTAGTGCTATAATTTTAAGTATTAGCATAAGTTAGTATAAGTTAGTATTGTAAGTGTAATCTTAAGCTTAGGTAATATCATTAATATAATCTTTAAAGTTCATTTAGCCATTATACCTTATTTTTAAGTTTAGTCTTAACTGATACTCATAATGTGAGCATAATTCTGTTATTGATAGTACTAAGTCACGTATTGGTGCGAATATGATTAATTGTTATACATACGTACCAGCTCTTTTCTAACAAAGATGTATAACTGCGGAAGTTTAGTGGAGATTAAAAATCGTGAAATGTCTTCCTTCATATTCTGATCTTGAAATTTACACGTCAGTGTTAATAATATTCCCCTTTTGAACTATTTAGTGGTGAATTGAGAGTGTCTAAAGTAAGATTGTTGAAGATAGTCATTTGTGAAGCACGAAATTTGTGTTATTGAGTTATGTTTACAGTCACGTAGGCATATGTAACCGACACGGGTAATAACACTGTTCGAAGTCCTAATTTATTTGGCTATGTTATGCTTAAAGTTCCTGCGTGCTTAGTACAAAAACTTTAAACATCGTAAGTCATTTATCTACATATGTTGAGTGCAAACGTATATCTTTTATTCTTTGGAGATCTAGTAGAAACAAAATATTACAAAGTAATTAGTTAAAGTTTTAGCTGATTCCCAAACACTGTCTTGGTGATTATCAAAGGCAGGGAGAGCCGCGCCAAGCAATGAGACCACCGCTCCTCTTCATTGTTACAGGTTAGTGCCCAAACTCTCACTCCCCCACCTCTCTCCCTCGTGTGATAAGTCCTCATATATGTAAGTTAAATTTGTGATATTTCTCTTGATCCCTCTTGTACTGAATAATGAGACCGCCGCTCCTCTTCATCCTTGCAGAGATCGTCCGTGCAAGCCACTGCCAAACACCTCACATTAAATCACCCTTCCCCCTTTTTTCCTAGTTCATGTAGCCTAAGTAACAAATATACTGGCTGGTCCATTATGATTACAGTCGATCTGATCACCGTTCATATAATTACTGTAACTTTACTGCATATGATTCATGAGTCATACGAGTTTAATCTTAAGAGAATATCTTGGTGATAATCTTTGAATCTTCCCGATGAGTCCAACTGTGGCCACGGGATTAATATATCCAGGTGTATCAGTATTCTTTGAATCTTCCTGAAGAGTTCAACTGTGACCCTGGGATTAACATATTCATGTGTACCAATATTCTTTGAATCTTCCTGAGAGTCCAACTGTAACCCCGGGATTAACATATTAATGTGCATCAGTATTCTTTGAATCTTCCCGAGAGTCCAACTGTGACCACGGAATTAATGTCCATGTGTATCAATACTCTTTCAGTATTAACTTAGCTTGTAAAGTTTCATATTTCTAGTAATGTAGATCTTCATTATTATCTCGTTTGGGTTCATGCACAGTTTGAAGAGTAATCTGTCTCAGTTCTTAATGCTTAGTAAATCTTAGGTTAAGTTATTTCGAGTTCGAGTTCTGCTATCCTTAAAGGAGTGGTACAGACGAGATTGAGTGGCCGGCAAGGTGTGCTAATATCTAACTACTCACGCCCTCCCAAATAAGATCATGCTACCACATTTCCCATAAATTCTCAAATAAGATCACGCTACCCCATTTCTCTTAATCTCTAAAATTCTCTAATATGATCATGCTACCCCATTTTCCATAATCTCTAAATTCTCAGCATTACATCGAGGGTGGTGACCAAATTTCAGGGCATTACATATATGTGTGTGTGTGTGTGTGTGTGTGTGTGTGTACTCCACTAGTGAAGGTATCACTCAGTATGGTACCAGTCGAAACAATCACCCATACAAAGCGGCACATCACACACAGGACATGTTCCTTGTGTCCTTCATCACCCTAAACTTGAAGCACAAGGTACACCTGAGCCTCTTCTTGTCAGAGATCCTTGTCCGGTGGTGGTCCAGAGTGCGATCGAACATCACGTCGTCGTCAATCACCCGGCAATGCTTGCTTGGATACCCTCGTGCTCTTTGGTCCTGTCATGCAGGACCTGCAGGCCCAGGCATGGGTTCTCCCAACGGACCAGCAATTAGAGGTGGTGGCGGTGCTGGTACCGCTGATGGGCCTCCTGCAGGTGGTGCTGGTGTTGATGGTGGCACCTGTGATGGCCCTGCTTCTGGTGCTGCTGGTGTGGGGTGTCCTGCAGGTGGTGCTGGTGTTGATGGTGGCTGGGCCCACCCTCGCACTGGTGGTCGTGCCTGCTAGGTGCCAGGTGTTGCTGGTCCTGGCCGCCAGATAGGTCAATCTGGGGCGTGGTGGAGTGTGTGTCCAGAAGCGGGCCAGTCCTCTTCGAGAAAATGCAGATCGTAGATGATCTCTTCCACAAATTCAAGGAGAGTTACTTGCCCGCATCTGTACTTCTTAACCTGAGACATCCCGTTGACGTATGGGTACATTGCAACATTTTGCATTTGCCAGTCCAGACGAAGTACTGGTACATCGTGCAATTGCAAGGTCCCTAATTTGCACAATTTTCAATTTTTGCGGGTGATTTTTGGTATGTATATGTGGGACACCTTCCTCTATTCCTCTACAAGATGCCAAGCAGGGACAGAGCCTTACACCGCATAACCTCCCCCCCCCTGCACGCCATTGTCTCGGCAATTCACCTGTTACCAGTGACCTGGACAATAAAGACATTCAGGGCCAGAGTGATTCCCCAGTTGATGACAATGTGGAGGAGAAAGTTTACACAGCATTAGAGGAAGAAACAGTCAGAAATGATGCTCAGGTAATGTGGCAAAAGAAGGTCAGGTATGGTTATGAGTTAGTGAGTGAAACAATGCTTATAATGCCTATATTACTGTTTGAAAACCAATATACTCTCGTATTACATATAAATTCGTACCAAGTAAATAAATAAATACCGTATATGAGTGGTGTGAAATAGTTAGTCTCCCATAGAACTCGTTTTCTTTGGTGCCAGCCTGTTAGAAAACCCAGTTAGGTAAGGAGGTACTGCTACCTGGATCGAGTATTTAAAACCTCAGGTGAGCGATTTCTCTATGAAATTTCGATGTTTCTTACCAAAATCGGAGGTTTTAGCCAAAAAAAAATTTTTGGAAAATACCTTGGGATTGGGGGGTGTCAGAGGTGCGAAATAGCTCGGGACATGACGGGTTAAACAAGGCAAACCCGTTGAACAGTGTCATTAGGACGAAGTAGAATGTGACCTTCTTCATCCACTTGACAGTTCGGCATTGGATGGGGTAGTACTGGACCATCTGATTGAAATGATCCACCCCACCCATGTAGCTGTTGAACCCCTCCACAATGAGGGGCTTGCAAACAGCCTTCTCCACATAGATTGTCTGCCTATCATTACCCTGCACCTTTCTTCGAACCCTCTTCGGAATGGTGTCCGCAGTGTGGAAGGTGGCCACCATGTTCACAATGTGCTTCTCCCTCCACAGCAGGACTAGCACATTGTCCTTGTGCCTGTACGCCATGCCCCCCTCGGGCAGTCTCTCAGCCCTGGCGATGGCCTGCAGTTGGGGTGGCACTCCTCTAGGCAGCTGTAGGGTCCCACACACATAAAATCCTACAGCGAAGAGTCATTTGCACAGGGCTACAGAAGTGTAATAGTTGTCCATGAACAACTTATAGCCCTGGTCCTTCAGCAGTTCCACAAGGCCCAACATGTTGCTCTGGAGGGTATGCTGCACCCCCATGTAGACCTCGAGGTTCCTGATGTAGCCCGAGAATGACTCAGTCAGCATGTACATCTTGATGGCATACTTGGTGGGTTTCTGGGGGTTGTACACGTGGAAGGACAGCCGGCCCTTCCACTCCAGAGAGCCCTCATCCAGGCTGAGATGCTCCTCGGGTAGGTATGCTGACTGGAACCGCTGAAGGAGGTACTCCATGGCCATGCGAACGCGGATGAACTGATCTTGGTTTCCCCGGGGAATGGCGAGCAAGTTGAAGGCATGGAAGTGCTTTAGGATGGCAGTAAAGCGCCTTCCACTCAACGCCCGCCAGACCCTAGGGTAGTCGTGCAGCTCAGAGCTCTACCAGTAGTGCCTGATAGTCAGAATGTGCACGACCCCCATGAAAACATATAACCCCGGGAACTTGGCCATCTCCTCTTCATTGCAGGAAATCAGGCATCCAGCTGAGTCCCCAGGAATGTGGCATACCAGTTGGTTTACACAGTGAGGTGTGACAACAACTCCCACGTGAGAAAGAGCTTGAAGAACTGCAGGGGAGTTGTTGAAATATCTACCTGGATCCCTGGGGAGGCAGTGAATGGCTCATGGTTCGGTGTGAATGGGCCACTATTCCACCCAGGATCCTCTTCAGCAGCGGTGGCACAGGTCAGCCTGTTGGCACCCTTCGGCCTGCCCTCTGACCCCTTGGACATCCCCCATGTCTAGGCAGTGGACCACAGCTCCCTCGTCTGGGAAGAGACGCCTCAGACGAGGACGAGGACGAGACAGAGAGCTCTGGGAACACCAGTCTCCTAGTTCTGGCCGGCGAGGATGTCACCGTAGCATCCTGCACAGCAGAAGCGGGTGGAGGGGCCATCACAACGAACAATAGCCCAGCTTCCAGTGACACTGGCTCACCAAGGGGGGCAAAGGGGCATGGAGATTTGGAGTCGATGAAAAGAGCAGTGGGACCGGCAGGTCCTACAGGTGGGGAGGGTTCTCCGGTGAAGCTGCCCGATGATGGTGGTGTAGTCTCCCGCGAAGGAAGCCGGTAGGGCAGCTCCACTTACTGACCAGATGGTGGCAGCTCAATCTCCTCCACCCCAGAAGGGTCGCTCTCAATGTTGCTCTTTGACTCTACCTCATTGAGGATCTGATGCCTCATGTGGTGCCAGCCCGCGTTTCATCTTTGTAAGACTGCTGTCACTGCAAGCCAACTGGAGAATAAATTGCTGTCTGAGTGATTGTGGACCCTGTGGCAGTCCAATGTTGTGGTAGGTCTGTGAGCTGAAATAAAGGAGTCAAGACATTTTATTCACAGCCAGCCAAGAACTTGGGTCAACACTGGCACAACGCAAGAGTTCATGATATATGTGTATGTCCTTGAAAAACCTCGTCTCCTACACCTAACTGAGCACACAGGTAGGGGCCACTAGCACGGGGTTATCTCTTTGATTTTCTTTGCACATTACACGTAACCGGTTCTACCATTTTTATGAGATACACAGTACATTTCACCAGTAACATGTAAATGGACTTGTTCCGTAGGCTGTTACTTGTGCACTAAGGTGTAGCAGATGGTGTTTCCCTTACGAGAACACGCTGCAGTGGGTCAGTTTTTCACTGTCTTTTCACATAAAACATAGCCAAATAAATCAGTACATGGGATACACAGTATATTTCACACACACGCAAAAAATGTAAGTGCATGTGTTCCTAACCTCACGTTGCATTTTGCTACCTTTGTGGTAGCTCAGCTGTGCGACAAACAGTCTTTATTATGAACACGCAGGTCATTTTTTCACTGTCTTTTCACATAAAACATAGCCAGATATATCAGTACATGGGATACACAGTATATTTCACACAAAAAAAATATGTGAATGCACGTATTCCTAACCTCGCACTGCATTTCGCTACCTTTGTGCTAGCTCAGGTGTACAATACACACTGTTCATTACAAATATGTGGGTCATTTTTTCACTGTCTTTTTACATAAAACATAGCCAAATATATCAATGCAAGAAATACAAAGCATATTCCACCAAAGAAAAAAAAAGGTAAAAGCACGTGTTCCTAACCTCACTTTCACTTTCTTTTCACATAAACAAATAACAAAATATATCACTGTATGAGATACACAGTTTATTTCACCAATAAAATGTAAATGCACCTGTTCATAACCTCCCGTTGCATGTCGCTACCTTTGTGCTAATTCAAATGTACGAGATGCACTATTTCCTACGAGCAATTGGGTCAGTCATTTACTGTCTTTCACATAAAACATAACCAAATCTATCAATATATGAAATAAACAGTATATTACACCACAACAAGTAGAAGTATGTGGCCCTTACCTGTCTGCTAAGGTGTAGCAGATGATGATGTTTCCCTTACATGTAGCTGATGCAGTGTTAACCGTTTTATTTCACAATACACAATGAAATCCATCATTTTATGAGACATACAGTATGATTTACCACAAGAGTACCTGAACGTGCTCTGTATGTCACATCTGCGATACCTAAGGTATCGCAGATGACATTTCACGACAGGCACATGGTGCAGTGTTTACGTTCATCCACACAAGCATACAATAAACATTAATAACACTCATGCTTTGTTTCACACAGAAAGCATACGGAATAAGTATAACAATATGATAAAATCAAATATCCCTATAAACCTCCTCTATTTTATCCCCTTCTGACAATGATGTGCCGTGGTTGAAAGCCATACGTGACTCTTGCCCTAGCCAATATTTCATCACGTACACTGGTTGCACTATACTCCTATCTGTTGCACAATAACATTATCCACAATATATCAGCATAAAGCAAGGACTTCATCAACACTTTGCCAAATATTTCGTTCAAGACAACGCCGTGTCTTCAGGCGGTTTCCTGCCTCCCTCTGCTAAACGTTTCACCATGTCCTTCATCACTAGCTATTGCACACTATATTTACCTGATTCACTGTCACTGTTATTCAATGGCTGAATACTCACACTGAGTGCAGAGTAGGAGTGTAGTTGTTGGGACACGCTGAAAAATAGGGTAGGCCTAGCACAATCTTACATGGCCAATGGCTGATAATGGCCAAGAATGATTCACGAAAACCTAATTCCCTATTGCAAACACCAAATCTAATCACAATAGTGCCCAAAAAGTAAACACAGGCACTATTGGTATAGTGGAATATGAAACGCGTCACAGGATGGGGTAATTAGAGTATGATTTAAATGCCTAGCCACACGCTACCTTCTCCCTCAATAACTCATGTGGAACTAGTCAACCTGCCTGTGCTGCTGTGTGTCTCGGGCCCCAAGGTTGCCAAACCATTACTTTTGACAAGGCGCGGGAACTATGACACTTCGAAAAATGACATCGATCGGCAAAAAACGTTTTCTCTGATGAAGGTTTTTTTGCTTTTATGACGACAAACGAGTCATCGAGTATAGTTGCAGACGCACCCAAATGACAACAAATGCGTCATCGTGGGCGGAGGGGTTAAGAAGAGAGAATAACTGCAGTAGGCCAATAGGCCCATGCTAGACAGCTCCCACAAAAGTGTGCCTGATCTACCTTTCCTAAAATAGTCCATGCCGAACCATGCCAGGCAGCTCTCACAGGAGTGTGACCCCAAGCATGACAAATTGTATGTGCAGCCTACACCTGCCATATGCTTATCTAGCCTATGCTTGAAACCTTCTAGAGAAGGGGCGGTAATTACGTCACTGAGTAACCTATTCCTTTCATCAACCACATGATTCACAGTCAATGTATACGATCCCTACTCCTTTGGCCCCACGTAAAAAATTTACTGATTACCAAGATAATTTACATATACTGTATGTCAACTGCAGCTAGCCATATTATGCATAAACAGTTTGAATGTATGTTTACCTTGTGGGATGCCCTGGTGAGCTTTGATGAGGTGTTCACCAAATAATGATAGAGGTCACCTTATCTGAGATCTTGTTTCGGTCCCCAATCTTTGAAAATGGTGAACTTCTCAGTAGATATGGTGTAAGGATCCAGCACCAAACACTTTATCTTTTTCCTGTACATGTCTTCATGGCACTGATCCAGATTTCTGTATATATCTGACAGTTCCATCTCTGACTGCCCTGTCTGGACAGCCACTACTGCAAGGAGTTTGCGGTCCAATATTGAGTTGTAAACAAAACCACGTCATTTCTGTGATGTCACTGGAAAAGGCCTACAAGATATTGATATTTTATGAGACAAATATTGCATGAAGAAGAGGTTTGAGGGTAGAATGCAAAATAAAAGATTCTTCCAATTTTCAGGTGCAATCAGTGATGATGAACAGTTGCCGACAGCGTCTGCAAATGGTTTACAAAAATCAGTGCAAACTAGACATGTGGAATGGTGGAGTCTGTTGATGACGAGTCTGAACTTGAGGTGGGGGGAAATTTTGATGGTGCTGATAAAGTGTTAAAAGTTGATCGTTTCACTTTACCGGAAACAAGAAATTTTAAATTAATTTATTGCTAGAATATCATATCATTCATGCTGCAAATCCGCTACAGCCTCCGCTACACACAGCAAAATTCCTCAAGAAAATCCGCTAGTGGTTATAAGCGAAAAGTCGCTGCTGTGGAGATAGCGAATCCGCTAGGTTTAGCAGATTTTCCTTCAAATTGGAAACCCTGCCGAATATCCCCTCCAGCTCCCCTTAGGGATCCTTATGATAAGACCTTTAAATTATGGTAACTATGATATTTCCTTTTAGGAAAGTGGATAAACATCACAAAATATATAGGAACTCATTGGAATTATATTAGCCTAAAATGTCATCGTTCAACTAAAAAAAAATAAATAAATACTGAATCGATGTAGAGAATTCACAACATCACGATGACAATGTAGAAAAACATAAGGATATTTCAGTGCAAGGTGCAAAAATATTGTTGGTATTTATTTTCAACATGTACACTAAGTTACAAGGGACGCTAAAAAGTTCTAACCCTTACCATGCTAACCAGAAAACAGGTGAGCCAGGCAAATGACACTTTGCATGAATGAAATTTAACCTTTTTGATGACCAACAGGGCATTTGCTTTTTCTGAGACAGCATTTATATAGGGATGAATAGCCGTGGGAGTTAACCAGGTAGGCTAACTGCAAATATCAGATCACAGCACACAGCAACCCAGTATATCCCTTTTCATGAATGTCTGCTACCTACACACTTTGAGGAAAATGAACCCCATAGGAGCAAATGCCCCCTCCTAGTCATCAAAAGGGTTGAACTTCATGCAGTCATAATGTCCTTGTGTGGCCCAGCTCCCTGGTTAGGCTTAAAACTTTTGAGCCAGCTCTGCAGCACTCATTTAACAACAAAATTCCCTCTTTTTCCGTTAAACAAGATGAATTGATGAACACTGAGTATTCCAATTTGAAAAATATTTTAGTGCGTATCAGCATGAAGGATATTATTCCCTTATGGTATCAGCCAATGTTTAAAGTTTAATTTTATAAATAGAGTAAAAATTTTCAGAAACATTTCCACTAATTTTTCATTGAACACAACTCTAACATGTTCATTGTTGAAAAGAAGTAAAGTTAAAAGTTTGGCAATTCATTTGTTGAATTCTGTCGAATTATGGCATTAATATGTATAACATTAAAAATGATAATTCAAAACAATTTTTCTTAGCAAAAACCATGCATAGGGTACAGGTACTAATAGTGTAAATAGGGCCTATTAAAATTTTACTGCATTTTTTTACTCTAGAAGCCAGCAATATTTTACGGTTGGAGTGTAAAATTTTCGGCTTTCGTGCACAAATGAAATTACGGTCAAAATATAAGTTTTACTATTTTATCCGTGAAATTTAGTCATAGTCGTTAGGTGATTTACTGTTTGACCGTCGTATTTACAGTATTTCTCTGGCATATTTGCTGACAGTCTTTTTACAGTAAAACTTACTTTTTTTTTTTTTTTTTTTTTTCGGTGCAGGGCCTCTGTTAAATGACCATAACAGGGAATCTATATAATACTTTATTCTAAAACAAAGTAAATATATAACAAAACTTTCCCACAGTACAAGGATATTCTTCAAGATTACCTCAAGTCATTCAAGTTCAGGCTATTTTATTTGCTTGTTGTTGTTGAAGTTGTTGTTGTTGTTGTTGTTGGCGATATGAAGGTGGCGTTCGGTATGTGGCACAAGTATTGGCTGGATGTTAATGAAGTTGTGTGCTGGTAGCGGTGGTGATGTTGGCTCTTGAGTAATGATGATGTTAAAATGTAGTACTATTGGTAGTAGCAGCCCCAGGTTCATGTGGAATGTAAACCCAGTGGAGTGTTGGCTGAATTTTGTCCTACCCTGCAATCTACCATCTTTCTTTCGGGGGATACAAAGGGATTTGAGTGACGTTTGTATAACAAGGCAGCGAAGCCACCGGCCATATTGATGTCACCACTTGAAGGCGTTCTTCTCCAGCACCTAATATTAATTATGTAATGTTGGTGGTATAGATTGACCGTAGTTGTGACGGCAAGATGTTGGCACTGAGTGTTGGCTGAGTGGTGTTGATGGAGAGGATGTAGGTGATGTTCGTCAGTGTTGTTAAATGGTGGTGTTGGGAAAACTTCGTTGGTTCTTAACAATGAAGTCTAGTAGTATGAGAAGAGCAGTCAGAACAACACCCAGACCCAGTGTTATGAAGGCGCCTTGTATGTGCTACTGGTGGTGGTGGTGGTGATGATGGAGGTAA
>NC_136997.1:29861366-29926366 GCF_032717465.1 Coenobita brevimanus
CCGACGCCCTAGGGTTTGGTACACTTGGTTGGTTGATTGTAGGAGGTCTTGGCGTACGAACTCTGCACCTCCCATCATGCCGGGGCTGGAAGATGATGATGAAGAAGGGGAAGAGGAGGAAGGGGAGGAGGAGGAGAAGGAGGAGGAGGAAATGAAGAAAAGGAAGATGAAATATTAATGCCTTTTGAGTGTCGAGTTGTGTTGCGGACATAATTAGTGATCCACCACATTACGTTCCCTAAACACTATGGACTGGCTTTTGAAATTCAGTGATGTCGTCTTAGGAGTCTAGCAAATTTTTCGGAATATAAGAAATTTCTAATTCGACTACACATTTTTGAGGGTTCAGGTACAGAGAGAGAGGAATATATCAACGCCACTTCTGTAACGGGTGTGATGTGAAACGAACAAAAGAAGAGTATAAGAAGGAAGGATACTCTATCGTCTGCAGAAAAATGAGCATTATGGAAGTCAGGACACATTCCTGGCAGATGATTGGCGGCGAACACTTCCACGTGGGTGCACATCCAATGCCTCAGGGTGAAGTAGAAGGGCTGTTTGAATCTTTTAGGGCCTGGGGAACTAATCGTCTTTAGTCTACCGTGAAAGAACTGAAAGAAGGAGGTTTAGATTATGTCATTAAAGTTTCTCAAAACTTTGAAATTGCTGTTTATATAAAAGGAATTAGTTGGCGCCGAGTCGTATGGTACTTAACGCCCGCCTTTACAAGGTGCAGCAATAATGTTTTAGCCCGCCTGTGTGTGTGTGTGTGTGTGTGTGTGTGTGTGTGTGTGTGTGTGTGTGTGTTTCCATTATATCTCATGAACGTCAACACGAATTTTCTTAAACCCACACATTATCCGAGATTCAACAAATTCTTCCAAACTGTGTATACTGTACAGGGCGGGTAGCGAACACAGACATATGATTTTAAACAAAGTAGTAAACTGATTCAAATTAGTCTTGAGTAAAATTAAATTCGCAGAGATGGTTCTATTCTCGCACTATATCTGAACCTTCTAATTGCTCCAAAGTCTGTTTGCTAGTAGAGTAGTAGTAGTTGTAACCCCACACTCATTTGACATGTGACCCCGGTGAACTGCAGGCTTGACTTGCCTTCTGCAGTCCACCTTGCTCCTTTTGAGCAGTAGGAAAGTACCTGAGGGACGGTTTTATAACCAGACAGTGGAACCATCCAGTTATATCGGTGCCACCACACGAAGGCGTCCCTATCCAGCACCAAGTTAATTCAAAAGAGGGTTAATGAAGATGGAGATAAAAAATCAATCCTCAGTTCATGTCTGAGTAAGGCAGTTCCCCCAGCGTCTGTATGCAGCACTGATATAAAGTACTGTAAAGAACATTGATATGATAAGACATAATAAAAATAAAGTGCTAAAACTAGAAATTATGCTGCTCTTACATGATATCAGATTCAGCCAGTTCCTGCAGTGTCTGTATACGGTGTGGGTAGACGGGCACGGTAAGCACTGACACAAGGTTGCTCATGTAGGCCGCTGCTAAGATGTCCACAGCAACCCACCAGAAAATCAGCCACACACGCGCCCACGAAAACACCCGCACCCTACTGTCATTCATGGACTGACCCAGCAGACCCGACACCACCTGGGAATATATATATGGGAATTAGTAACCCGTGAATTTTAAGTAGGGAATAGAGAAAGTTTAGGCCCTGAATTTTGAGTGAAATTCATATCTAGGGAACTTACGTGGGAATTTACAACATGGGAAATGTAACCCTCTTGACATCCATTGCCTGATCCAGCACCCTGAACACCGTCTGTACCATACAATGATTGAAACAAAATCCTATAAACATTGCACTAGAAGAGGTCTCTCGTAAGTTAAAAAGATAATGCTTACGTGACATCATTTTGAAATGATTATTGGAGGTTGCTGCCAGAATACCAAATCTTCAGGTTCATTGACTCTGAAGAATCTGTATCATATAATAGTTTAATAATTATGGTGTGATAATTCCGAGTAAATTGCCTCAGCAGTTTGACAGTGTTGTGCAGTTCATTAGAGTCCCACGAAGGCAAACCCTTGGTTCTTCTTTTGCTTCATTGTCTGTTCATATTTGTCAAAGGGTAGTTCCATGAGACAGTGCTCCTTACCACTGCTTGTGTACCATAGGCGTCCGGGTGGATTTCATCGAGAGTTGCATATTGCATCACATACGAATATGTCAGCCATCTGATATGATCAGAACTCACGGCAGAAAAATCGTGCAAAGGAATTACAGAGATAGATTGATGGAATTTTCTGAACAGAACTATAAAGAAAGCGAAATATCATTATCTTTTTAAAGATATATAAAGTGACTCTGCCCTTTCTATTCTGCCGTAACTTTTGGATCAGAAATATAAAGTTCAGCCAGATTTTAATCTACAATATATTACCTGATCCTGACACAGTTCTAGAAAGTAAACTGAGGCACACTAAAATGGTAATTCTGGTTACAAGACGTAGAATTATGGTTCTCAAATTCAAAAAGGTCATTAAGGCTTACAGCTTTTTTTCCCTCACACAAAAGTATAACACAGACAGACGATAGATTTGTTGTTACAGATAACAGTTAGATAGCTAATACCTCAGAGTGGCAACCACACTGAAGTTAGATTAATGTATAACATCCTTGAATTTGTCTGCCTGGGCCCAGATACTAATAAACTTATAACCAATTTTCTGTAGTAAAATGGATTTGTTCACACAGGAAATACAAAGAAACGGGAGTTCAGAATCTTCACACGTCTTTTGATCTTCGTGCATGGCCAAATAACTTCTCCGATCAAAACCTTCTCGTAACTAGGATTTTTTTTTTACAGGAAGGAGAAGGGAAAGGAAAGTGCAGAATCTTTTTGTGTTTCTACTTCTTCCTGCAAAAACAACATTTTGTTCAGAGAGACAGTAGTAGTAGTAGTTGTTGTTGTTCCCTAGGCAGAACAGCCCCGAGTCCCTAAGGAAGTCCGCGGCCGAGATCAGGCTTTCCCATTGAGCTCTTAAGGAGAGTATGTTGTGTAGTTGGCGGAGGCGATTGTGCACAACACTGCCAAACTGCTAAGACAATTTACTCGGAATTATCACACCATAATGTGCATTGTATGAGGTGCTGTGTTGCATCGTGGACAGGCGTCAGCGACAGAGTCATCCAGTCTCTTCTGATATCTCAAGAGGGCTGGATGATGCCCACATTTCAGCCTGGCCAGGTGGACCCTGTCCTCACGAGGGGGGAGGATTCAGGATGACCGATATCATGAGACCGTGCATGCAGCTGTGTGTTGTCTTTAAGTGATTGAAAAGAGCGACGAATGATTTGAATATGGATAGGTTTCTGGAAGCTGGTTTGAGGCAGACGAGGGGGGACAGATGACAGTATTTGTGTATGATATCGTGTGGTGGGTGTTGTTTTGATGTTCCTTGATGTGTGTGGATGTGCTGCCATGTTGTGTAGTGGATGGTGTACGTTTGTGGAGGTTGCGGCAAGAATTTGTGTGCCTCTCATGTCCTGATGATCCTTGACTTTGAGGATTTTGGTTTCTCGGTGTAGGTAGTCTCTAGGTGTAGTAGCTGTGCAGCCTGTGATTATTTTTAGAGCCTTGTTCTGTATGGTCTGTAGGGTGTTGTAGTGTATTTTAGTGAGGTTAGAAGCCCAAGCTGGTCATCCATAATTCATCACTGAATATAATTACTGTTTGTATACTGTGATAGTGGTTTCTTTGTTGTGTTCAAATGTTGTCTGGTCAAGTGACCTTAAGGCGTTAAGTCTTGGTGTTAATTTGCCTTTAATATTTGTGATCTGTTGTTTAAATGACATTGATGTACGTTACACCAAGGATTGTGTGTGTGTGTGTGTGTGTGTGTGTGTGTGTGTGTGTGTGTGTGTGTGTGGTAGGGGAGTATTGCTTATGGTGAGGTGTGGAATGTGACTGTGCTCTGCTGTCCAGTTTGAGAGAAGTGTCACTGTAGATTTGGCTGGGGCCATTTTGAGTCTGTTTATGGTGAACCGTTCATGTAGTGTGTTGAGGTAAGGTTGGAGGATGTGTGCGGCTGTGTTTGCGTTTTGGTGTATACATATAAGGGTTATGTCACCCGCATGCGAAGCTATGTGTTTTTATTTTTTTTATTATTTTTTTAATGCTAGGATGAAGGAACCAAAGGCCACGAGCCCGCAATCACTGTTCCTTCTAAGAGAAAAACAAAATAGAAGAGAGAGCCAAATTCAAGATCCAATCATTTCTAGACGCCTGGACACACTGCGTTTGAAAGACTGGAGATCATACAAAGCAGGAAATACAGACAGAGGGAGACAGTTCCAGAGTTGACCTGTTGCATAAATGAAGGACTTGGAGTAATGGTTAACTCTTGCATTAGAGAGCTGGACAGAAAAGGGATGAGAGTTTGCTGCTAGACGGGTGTGTTAGTTGTGCAGGTATTGGTTAACGAGTGTAGGGGACAAAACAAATCCTTGGAGGATGCTGTTTGTGATGTTTCTGATGTTTGATGACTGACCAGTAAATGTTACAGTTGAACATCTGCCTGCTAAATTGTTTGCCACTATCTGTTTGTGTCATTGTGCATGTTTATGTTGAATATGTTGTTTGTGAGGTTGTGGCAGGGGATGGCATCAAAAGCTTTGCAACTGTCTAGTGGGACTAGGAGTGTTCTGTGTTGTGGCCTAGATGAATTGATGCCACCAAGAACTTTCTGTGCAAAGTCTGTAAGAAGAGTGTTTGTGGATGATGGCGGCCTAAAATCATGTTGTGATGGGGCTAGAGGGATGTGAGGTGTAACTAGCTGTAATACCAGTTGTTCACTGACTTTGGAGGGGGTGCAGAGGAGTGTGATGGGGCGGTGTGAGGAAGGTAACGTGGGGTCTTTGTTGGGTTTGGGGATAGTGATGATAGTGCCATGCTTCCAGATGTTGGGTATTACATTGTGTGAGTAGCTGTGGTATGATATGTTGGTGAGTGCTTGTATGCCTCGTGGTCCAAGGTGGTTCAGGTGTATGTTGCTTATGTTGTCTGGTCCACAGGCAGATGAGTGCCTAAGGTTGCTAATGATGTGCTTCGTCTGGTTGTGATTGAAAAGTGCGAAGTCTGGGTCTGTGGGGAACTGTCTCTTGCATTGAATGACACGTAGATCGTCGCGATGGGGGTTTAGACGGCTGACATGTGAAAAGTGATTGATGAGAGTGTTTGATTGTTGTCTGTTTGAGGGTATGGCGTCTGTTGTTGTGATGGTAGTATGTGATTGCGTAGTGCTGCTGTTGGAGAGTGTGATGCTGTTTAGTTTTTTGTAGAGTTTTCCGGTGATTGTTTTGTGATCAAGTGTTTGGAGATAATTATTACAATTTAGTGTTTGCTGTTCTGATATTCTATTGTTTATTTGCGTGTTGACTTCTTGTGTTTGTTATACGGTGTCTTGTGTATGTAGGGTTGAGGAGTGTTGCACTGTGTAGTGTTGACTGATGAGGCCTCGAATTTTTGGTGCGAAGTTTCGGTTGTGTCTCTTTCTGTTGCCTCAAGGGATGTGTCTTTTATCTACATTTTCATTAATTATATTGAAAGTGTGCACAACGGTGTTGATGTTTGTGATGGATGTACTGTTTAATGTTTCAAACTGTTGTTCTGTTTCAGTTGTGAAGGCCTCCCAGTTGGCCCTCTTATAACTTGTGTATGTGTGTCTGTGGCCATCTGGGGCAATTCTGGTTTGGTAGTGATGATGATTGAGAGGTGGTCAGATCCAAGGGTTCTGACCACTCTCCAGGATGTTGATGGGGCGAGGTTTGGGGAACAAAAGGTGATGTCTGGGATAATGGGAAGAAGAGGGCTTGGTGTGGGATATGGGTTTGTTCATGGAGACTGCTGAGGATGAAAAGATTATCTGTTTGGGATTGTAATACCAACCCTCTGTCTGTGTCAGTGTTGTTGACATGCCAGCCCGACGTCTTGACATTGAAATCATCACCCAGGATGATGTTGGGTATGTTAGTGATGTGGTGTATTTGAGAAGAGTAACTGTGTGGTACTGTGGGGGACGATTGAGGAGAAATGTATGTATGCACGGGAGGGAAATGGGGGTGTGGGTGGAGAGGGAGGGGTAGAAGTATGTGATGGAGATAAGAGTTGGAGTGAATTAGATTGGGGTGGAATGGGAGGGATTGGGGGATTGGACGGTGTGGGATGGATCGGTGGGTCAGGCTGAAGAGCTGTGGAGGAAGTAGGAGAGGGGTTGGTGGGGGGGTTAGTGCATGGGGGGAAGGAGCATAAGGAACAGGTCCAGGTGTTTGTGTAATATTCTCCAGATGCAAGCGTTGTGCAGGTGTAATAAATCCCAATCTTACAGGAATTGCATTGAACTGAACCCTTTGCCTGTCAGCTGGAAGTGATAGGTTTTCAGCATGTTGGACATGTGTATTTGTTGATGGGTCCTGGATTGCTCCCAGTGTCACCGGCTAGAAGATGTCTTCGAGAAATGACAGCCGGGGAGTCATTGCTTGGTGTAGAAAAAACAGTGTTGTTGTATGTGTTGTGTTGAGAGATGTGGTACTTGCACGGGCGACCAAAGCCACTCCCAGGTTCTCGGACCCCGTAAGAGGCCGGGAGGGGGTTGCGGTGGTTTGGCCCCCATGCTGTCCTTGTCCTCCACTTCGACAGCCTCTGGGAGGTGGACCCATGGTGTAGACGCCACCGCTTTAGGTCCTCCGAGAGACAGTTGACCGTATGTGTGTGAATTCAGACTGTTGTGATGGAACGAGTTTAATATCACTAGGCTGCAGTGATAAAAGTTAGGCCTCTTCTTTGTTCTACACTAAACCGATACAGAGTGATGAACATAACTGTCCGTTCGCCTGTTTGTCTTAAGACTAATGAAAGGGAATTGCAGCCAATTTGCGACTATAACTGTCTTCAAATATTTCACGCCTTTGTTTGGAGAACATTTCCTTCGATTTTTTGTGTACAGTTAAATGATTTTATTAATTTCAGGAGAGATCCTTTCGGCTGAAGGTGTTTATTCATTGTGGTCAGCAGGGACCTGGCATGGAGGAATTATTCATGTGCTGTGATTATTTACAATAACTTTGTTGATTCTTCATTATAACTGTATGAATTGATAACTACAATTATACTGACAATTAAAAAACAAATTGTACGAATAGAGTCGAATTTGTTTCATTTCCGTACGTTATATATTTATGCTCTGCTAAGTTAAAACTAATTCATGAACTGATTTAATATAATTTCACAAAACACCTGGGTCTTCAAGTATGATTAATTATAATATAAATACATTTTAATCTTCCATTTAAAGTTATTGCCAATTATGTGAACTTATTGTGTGTAATAAAGACTGTTATAATATGCATCATGAAAACAGCAGCCATACTGGGGAAACATATTTAGTATATTAGATAATCAAACAAATTAACTGAAGGCCATTCTTAACCTCGTATATAAATTCGTATGATGGAATGAGAAAATAATTCCACAGAGGTTATGCTCAAGAATTACAAAATAATTGAAAAGCTTACATTATGTTTAAGTATAAAATTTATTCCATAGAGACGACATCCTGCTCTGTAACTCGTGTTTCAAAATGACAGTACTTTCAGTCATCACACTGTCACATTTCAATGAATGTCCTTTCCATTACAGTGGAACCTATACAGCAGTCAAAGCATAACTTTGGCAGCCAGTATGCCAAAGATAATGTAAATAAAAGGCTAACATTATCAGCTACACGAATTGTCGTAGAAGATCGAAGATGTTAATCACCTTGAGAACGATGTCAGTGGGGTCACTGAGGTGGTGGAGGTAGTGGAGCATGCAGGAGAGCAGAGAGGCACCAGCGATGGTGGAAGCCAGGATGAGGCACCATGACATAACAGAGAAGGGGTACAAGATACTCCTCCATTTGGGTATGGGAAGCGGCACGTGAAGGAGAACCGCAAGGCCGATACGCCAGTAAGGATAAACGAAGTCGAAGTCACTGAAACTGTCCGTGGTAAGCATGAATGAACTGATCACTATGTCCTTATTATTATATATTATATCACCCAACATCCCATTCCAGGTTCCATTCTCCTTCATTCCCCATTCAACTGTGTCGAAGAGGGTGATTTTATGAGTGAAGTTGTATTTATCACCAATGACCTGAAGCGCGTCTGAGTTTCCGCCATTGCATTTACCGTCTTCTCCAAAGTACAAGTATGGTTCATCATAGCAGGCAACTGGTACCTTTAAAACCCGCCCACCAAAGTTCCTGAAACGATCAGGGAAGAGTGCGTGTCTGGTGTCGAATATCTCTGGGCTCCACACTCCCAAAGGTGCCCTAGTGCTTGTAGGTAAACTGGTGTAGGCAATGAAGCATTGACGTCCTACTTGTGGCTGCAGCAACAAGATGAACTCCGAGCGCTGGACGACAGGCTGAACAATTAGTGATGTGGTGTTGAGGTGTGGATTGAGACAAAAAAGAATGAGGTAACTGGGGTTCCAGTCTTTATTATCCGCCAGGAGGAGGAGGAAGGCGGTGGGGTCACGGTGGAAGATGATTATGGCGGTGAGATGGGACCCTTTTGTGTGGTGTGAGGGAGTGGAGGTGTGGAGGAGTGAGTACTGGGTGGCGAGGAAGACGGGCGTGAGGGAGGCTCCAGCCACCGCCACCACCACCTGATTCACGTCAAGGAAATGCTGGCTGTGTTCGTCACTTACTATCAGGAGGTCATGCCCGCTCAGTGGACCACCAACCAGTGACGACAGTGTCTGGGTAATCGAACTGTGACCATCTGTGTGGGAAAAGAGGTAACACACTGTACCTTGAGTTGCTAGCCAACAAGCTTTGATTTATGGTTACCAACCGAAAGTTTGCCAGGACAAAAATGGAGACAAAAATTAAAGTAAATCAATCATAAACTTTTCAGAAAAACGGGATATAAATAACCTGACCTTTCCAAACCTTAAACAGAATAAAAAAAAAAAAACAAGTTGGCGTCCGCAATTCTTAGAACGAAGTTTCTTAAGTCTATGTACAATATGATGAAGTCATTAGAAAATGTTAAACCAAATATCGATGTATGGATAATGCAGAGCCAAAGTGTTGCCTTAATGTGCCATTTACCTACATGAAATATGCATCGTCTGAGATGGTTTGGCCATGTGGAGAGGATGGAAAATGAGATGTTAACTATAATAATTGATGCGAATAACGTGGCGAGGGAAAGAGAGGACGGGATCGGGTATATATATATATATATATATATATATATATATATATATAGATATATATATATATATATATATATATATATATATATATATATATATATTGTTACAGAACAGAGAAAGATAATGTACACTTTAAGTGAGAATACTAAAAATTACTACTGTCCCAGAAAGTTCCAGGTTCAAAACAAAAGAGTTAGGTAAAATTACAAGTTAAAGTTTAATGCTCAAACTAACAACAAAACAATCAGGACTCATAAGGATAATGTAATGGGAAAAAACAGGTTAAATATATGGTTAACTGCAATAGCCTCTATTAACATGAAATTAGCAAGAGAAAATTTATCTAAGTCAGCCTTGATAAAATGAGAAAACCGGCTAATGCTCAGTGAATGCAAGATATATTATTACAGATACAAAATATTATTAATAATGGCTGACACCCAAAACACATGAATCACTAAAACCTTACTAGGCCTAAGAATTAACACCTTATGCTACACAGTACAAGAAAAAATGCAATAACAGTTATACTCAAATTACACAGCTGCTAGATGGTTAGAGACTTCCTGAGCACTCACAATAATAACAACTGTACAGGGGAGGACAGAGATATGAACAAAATGAGGAGTAGATCTAAGTGGCAATTAATGCAGAGACTGAGCTCATTATATAGGGGCTGGCAGAGCTTGATACAACTTGTAAGAAGGACGCGCAAATGAAGCCATAGGGGACAAAGAGTTGACAATCCTGCTCTGAACAACAGAAAGAACGACTTACTCTACTATAAGGGTAGAAGGGGGAAGTGAGGTAGAACACGCTCGTGATCAAACATGCAGGATACTGTACGTTAGAATTACACAAAGGATGATGAAATCATAGGCTATGTAACACCTCCCCACAAAGAAAAAAGAAATTTACAAAGGAAATTTCTTATTACTCTAAAACAATCTGTCTAAAGTCTAGATAAGCAATCTGCAATAACATTTTCTTTCCCCTTGATATGTTGTATGTCTAATGAATACTCCTGAAGAAGTAGACTCCATCTTGTCAATCTCTGATTTTTATCTTTAAACTTACTAAGGAATTTCAGTGGGTTATGATCGGTATAAATGACTATGGGGTAAAAACCAGAACACAAGTAAAATGAAAAATGATGTAAACCCAAAATCAAGGCCAAAAGCTCTTTCTCAATAGTTGAGTAGTTCTTTTGAGGTGGAGTGAACTTCTTACTGTAATAAGATACAGGGTGCTCAATACCCTGATCATCGTCTTGCAGCAAAACAGCCCCAGCTCCTGTATCACTTGCGTCAACAGCCATCTTAAAAGGCTTAGCAAAATTTGGAGTAGCGAGCACTGGCTGACTTAATAGGATAGCTTTAAGTTTGGTGAAAGAGGATTCACAGTTATCTGTCCAGACATATTTAACTCCCTTTTTCAGTAGGTCTGTAAGTGGTGATACAAGAATTGAAAAGTTAAGAACAAATCTCCTGTAATAACCTACCATTCCCAAAAATCTTTGTAGCTCTTTCCTACTTTTAGGTCTGGGAAGATCACTTATAACCTGAACCTTAGCTGCTGGTGGTGCAACATGTCCATCACCAATTACGTACCCAAGGTACTGAACTTTAGCTTGACCAAACTCACACTTTGATAAATTAGCTACAAGATTAGCCTGAACCAAACGCTCAAGAAATTTACTGACATGGCATAGGTGATCTTTCCAGTTGTCACTGAAGATTAATACATCATCAATATAAACAACACACCCTGCCAAACCCTCTGTTACAACATTCATGAGCTTCTGAAATGTGGCTGGTGCATTCTTCATACCATATGGCATTACAGAACATGCAAAAGTCTTTCCTAGTGTTACAAAACATGAGATCTCCCTAGCACGTTCAGTCATAGGTACTTGCCAGTATCCCTTTAACAAATCAAACTTACTTATGTACCTAGCCTTTCCGATCTTGTTTATGCAATCTTCCACGCGAGAGAGAGGGTAAGTGTCTGTTTTGGTTATCTGATTAACACATCTGTAGTCGATGCAAAGCCGCTGTGACCCACCTGGCTTAGGGACTAGAGTGACAGGGGAACTCCACTCGCTCTGACAGGGCTCAATCATCTTGTGGTCCAACAGGTAGCCAAGCTCCTTCTGGATGAGAGGAACTTTCACTGGGTTCACACGGTAAGGAGGCAATTTAATTGGCTTTGTGTCTCCAATATCGACATCATGCATCAACACAGTGGTTCTTCCTGGAGTGGCACGGAACACTTGCGGGTACTCCTCCAGTAATGCCGAAAACTCCTGCCTTTCCTCGGGAGGTAGAGGAGAAAGCTTAGTCTGGAGATCATTCGTGATATCAGGATTCTTCCCCAAACTATCACTCAGGCTCATGCTGCATGGGAGAACTTCACTTGCAGACTCGGGTGGAACAGCTACAGTGCAGACTGAGTTATTTTCGTCCCGCCTGTGATATAACTTTAGCATGTTGATGTGACAAAGGTGCTTGTTCTTTCTACGATCTGGTGTGGCGATGACATTGTTGACATCACTGAGTTTCTTCTCCACGAAATAAGGACCACTAAACTTGGCTTGAAGAGGTTGCCCATGCACCAGTAGCAGAATCAAAACCTGATCTCCTGGCTGAAAGTGGCGTAACCTGGACTTCTAATCATACCAAGTCTTCATCTTCTCCTGAGCAGCTCCTAAATTCTCTCTCGCCAGCTGTAAAGCAGTGGACAGCCGTTCTTTGAACTTCATCACATACTCCAGCAGGTTGACGTCATCTTCCTCCGACAGCCAGCATTCCTTGAGTAGCTTAAGGGGTCCTCTTACTTCATGGCCAAACAGTAATTCAAAGGGTGAGAAGCCCAGTGATTCATTTGGAGATTCTCTTGCGGCAAATACAACGAATGGAAGACCTTTATCCCAGTCTTTCTGATGTTCCAAACAGTATTTCTTGAGCATCGATTTGAGTGTTTGATGATATCTCTCCAACGCTCCTTGGGTCTGGGGATGGTAAGCTGAAGACGTGATTTGGGTGATGACCAACTCTTTCTGAGACTGCTTGAAAACATTTGACATGAAATTACTTCCCCGGTCTGACTGTACCTCCTTGGGCAGACCAAACTTTGTGAAGAACCCTAGCATTTCCTTAACCACGTTCTTTGCTGAGATATTTCTAAGTGGAATGGCTTCAGGATAACGAGTAGCCATATGAATCAGGGTCAACACATAAGAAAATCCTGAAGAAGTCTTAGGAAGAGGGCCCACAATATCCACCAACACACTGGTGAATGGCGCCTCAAAAGGAGGAATGGGAACTAGAGGTGCAACCTTTTCGGTCTGATTACACTTCCCCACAACTTGACAGGTGTGACAAGACTTACAATACCAGGAAACATCCCTGAAGATACCTGGCCAGTAGAAGTGTTTCAAAATGCGTGCCACAGTCTTCCTCACTCCAAGGTGTCCTGCCAAACTGGAATCATGAGCCACTCTAATGATATCCTGCCTACAAACACGAGGGATGACAACTTGATGTACAACCTCCCATTCACAGTCGGCTGATGCTGTTGGGGGTCTCCACTTTCTCACAAGTACTCCTGACTTTATATAATAACAAGTAGAGGCACCAGCTGACTCTTCCTCACTGCAAGCAGAGTTAGCTAGATCTTTCAACTCAGGGTCAGCAACCTGCAACTCAACCAACTCTTGACGAGACAAATTATCAACACTACGGGGTACTGCCTCATCTGGTGAGTGGTCCAAATTAGCAAGAAAAGTGTCAGCTAGGATAACATCATCATCATCATTATCCTCAAAGTCACCAGTAACTTTAGACTTAGCCCTAGTGACAGCACATGCAGAGAACACATCAGGGACATCACAATCCTGGGTCGCAGCCACTGGCTCACTAGACAACTGAGGAGCTGGAGGACACACTTGACTTCCACCAATATCATTTCCAAGTAAGAAAGTTACACCTGACATTGGGAGTGTCTCAACCAACCCAACCATAACGGAACCATTAACAAAACCCGACTCTAAATTTACTCTGCACAGAGGGACAGAGAAGTAATTATTCCCTACACCTTGTAAGATTACAGTTTCATCAGAGGAATTAACATTAGAGCCTAGAACACTGGTCAGCATAAGGGATTGGCAAGCACCTGTATCATGGTATATTGTAACTGATTTCGTGTCATTACTGTCCAGAGGACTGACAAAACCATCAGACAGGAAATTAGCACATGAACTCTTGAGAGTGTCACCCACGTTACTGCTCAAAAGAGGAGCATCATCATGAGAATTTAATTTACCCCTCAAAGCAGGTTCAGTTAACTCAGTTAAAGTATTCTGGGAACTCTCAAGGGTGGACACTAGACCAACTGACTGAATATTTAAAGACTCCTTTTTGTTCACATCACGCTGTCTCCTGAAACATTTCTCCGTAGTATGACCAAGCTTACTGCAATAAGTACATTTACTTTTCTGAAATCTAGAGGTGAAGCTGGTATTTACTTCCTGAGAAACATCATCTTTATTCTCTTTCCTGTTACCTGTACTCTGAGTAGAGGTAACATACTAACTCTCAGCTTTCCTTTTTTCTCTAGATATCTCTTGTGAGTGAGAACATATTCATCAGCTAAAACTGCAGCATCAGACAAATTATCTATTCTTCTCTCATCAAGATATAGGCTTACATCATTATTAATACACCTTTTGAAGTCCTCCAGCAAAATCATCTGCTTAAATTTGTCAAAATCAGAATCCACATTCTTAGAATTTAACCACTGCTCTAACAGATCTTCTTTGATTTTTGCATGCTCAACATGGGATTGCTTATCTTGCTTATAAGTTGTCCTAAATTTTACTCTATAGGCTTCAGGAACAAGCTCATAGGCCTTAAGAATCAAGCTCTTAACTACATCATAATTATCAGATTGATCCTGAGGCAAAGATGCATAAGTTACTTGAGCTTTACCGGTGAGAACAGTTTGAAGGAATACTGGCCAATACTTTTGGGGCCAATTAAAACCTGTAGCTACCCTCTCAAATAACTGAAAATACTTTGTTAATTCAGATTCATTAAAAGGAGGGACAAGTTTAACATTTTTAGCCACATCAAAATCATCAGAGCTAGATGATCCAGTTCCACATTGTTTCATGCGATACTCATGGTCTGCCTGAATCCTAGCTAGTTCAATTTGTGCCTGAGCCTGTATCTGTGCCTCCTGAATATGAGCCTGAGACTCTGCCTCCTTAGCCTGAGACTCAGCCTCCTTAGCACGTGCCTGAAACTCAGCCTCCTGAATACGAGTCTGAGACTCCGCCTCCTTAGCCTGAGACTCAGCCTCCTTAGCACGTGCCTGAAACTCAGCCTCCTTAACACGAGCCTCCTGCAGAGCTAGCTGTAACTTAGCTATTTCAATCTGCGTTTGCTCATCTGGAGGAGTTACATTAAACAAGCTTTTATTAATCATGCCAACAATTTGATCTTTAGAATGATGAGAGTGAACTGCAATTCCCAATTGTTGAGCAACAAGCTTAAGTTCATTCTTTGTTCTGTTTTCTACATCACACACTGTTTGCACATTTGACAAAAAATCTTTGGCTTCATCAAGCGTAGTAATAGTAGACATCATGAATAAATCAGTCACAAAATATCAAGCAATATCCTTATGACAATATCCTGAATATCCTGATAAGAGGTCGCCAATTTTATGTTACGGAACAGAGAAAACTGTCCCGCAAAGTTCCAGGTTCAAAACAAAAAAGTTAGGTAAAATTACAAGTTAAAGTTTAATGCTCAAACTAACAACAAAACATTCAGGACTCATAAGGATAATGTAATGGCAAAAAACAGATTAAATATATGGTTAACTGCAATAGCCTCTATTAACACGAAATTAGCAAGAGTATATTTATCTAAGTCAGCCCTGATAAAATGGGAAAACCGGCTAATGCTCAGTGAATGCAAGATATATTATTACAGATACAAAATATTATTACTAATGGCTGACACCCAAAACACATGAATCACAAAAACCTTACTAGGCCTAAGAATTAACACCATATGCTACACAGTACAAGAAAAAATGCAATAACAGTTATACTCAAATTACACAGCTGCTAGATGGTTGGAGACTTACTCAGCACTCACAATAATAACAACTGTACAGGGGAGGACAGGGATGTGAACAAAATGAGGAGTAGATCTAAGTGGCAATTAATGCAGAGACTGAGCTCATTATATAGGGGCCGGCAGAGCTTGACACAACTTGTAAGAAGGACACGCAAATGAAGCCATAGGGGACAAAGAGTTGACAATCCTGCTCTGAACAACAGAAAGAACGACTTACTCTACTATAAGGGTAAAAGGGGGGAGTGAGGTAGAACACGCCCGTGATCAAACATGCAGCATACTGTACGTTAGAATTACACAAAGGATGATGAAATCGTAGGCTATGTAACAATATATATATATATATATATATATATATATATATATATATATATATATATATGTGTGTGTGTGTGTGTGTGTGTGTGTGTGTGTGTGTGTGTGTGGAAATGTAGAAGTGAAAGCGGAGAGATCTGTGATAGTGTGAAGGGTGTAGGTGGGAGATTCTTAACTTTTGGGGATGAAGTAAGGACCAGATGGAAAGACTATTTTGAAGGCCTGATGAATGGGAATAGAAAGCGCAGAGCGGCTGTAAATATGATGGGTTTTGGAGGTGTGCAGAGAAGGAATGCAGTACCAGGAGGCATGACACTCGCACAGGTGAAGAGTGCTGTGAAGCGACTGAAAAATGGGAAAGCAGCTGGGGCTGATGAGGTGTATGCAGAGATACTTAAGTGTGGCAGAGAGAGTGGAATGAAGTGTTTGTTGGAGATATGTAAGAAGGCATGGATGAGTGAAACTGTGCCTGCAGAGTGGATAAGGCAGTAATTGTACCATTGCGGCCAGGAGTTGTCAGTCCCCCTCGTTCAGCCAACCCGTGTATGTGGCAGTGTCGCATTCACGAGCAAGAAGTTGCCTTCGATGCATTTCTGTCGAAAAATATCCCATCAGCTTTGGGCTTGTACTAATGGATAAAGTAATAATAATATTTACTTTGAAGGTTTGTGTCTGATAACACGAATATATCACATTTATTATTTAGTAACTATTTTTTCTCAAACAATGCCAAGCAGGTGACTTAAATATGTTTCTTTGATTTCACTCCTGGACTTCCTTTACTGTACATTTGAATCAGCGGACACAAAGAGTGAACAAGTTCGAAACATTCATTTGTTAGAGGGAGAGAGAGAGAGAGAGAGAGAAAGATAATGGATAAATGAATTCCCCGGGCTAGGCAATTAAGGCCATATAGCCCCGCTGGGGTTACAGAAGGGAGCTACCCCTCCCGGCAACGGTAGCCCGGGCGAGGCTCGAACTTGCGACCTCCCGATCACAAGTTCAGCGCGCTACCACTGTGCTACCGCCCCCCCCAGAGAGAGAGAGAGTGTGTGTGTATGGTGGGTGTCTGCGAATTTTGGAGAATGAGGTGGAGGCAGACTGGCGCAGCGAAATGCAATGGATGAGAAACCCTGGATTCCTGTGCTCCATTGAAAACGGACCATAGTATGAATATTTCTTCCATCTTGCTTTGTGATAAACGTTTTTTTGTTTTGTTTTTTAAGGATTGCCATAGGAGGAATAATGAATTAGGGGATAAATGCTGTTGATTTAACAAAAAGCTGTAATTAAGAAAGTAATTTTCCTCTGTCCAAAGAGGGATATCCAGTTAATGAGAAAAATACTCATGAGTATGCTAAAAATCCCCAGGTGCTAACTACCAGAGAAAAAAAAAAAATGCGAACATAAGGCATTAAACAGAAGTTACGCGGCCTGCTTAATAATTTGACAAAGTCAACTGGCGTTTCCCGGAATAAAACCCATCTTTCATTTTGTCCGACGATGTCTTAAATGACTTTGTAGCTTCTTGTCGTGGAGTTTTGTAGATTAGTTATATATATATTGAACTTGTGGACGAGCGGTTGTTATACTTGAGTACCTTTGTAAGTAGAAAATCTTCGTTCCCATTTGTCAAGCAATGACAGGAGAGGTAAAGAATAGTATGGAACTATTTTTATTTGTCTTGGAAATATTAACAAAGTCTCTCACACGAGCGAAGTATAGAGTCCCGCTAGCTACCTCCCTGTCTCGCTCTCCTCTCTCTCTCCCTCTTTCCTCTTGCCCATATTGCTAGGCTCCTTCTCCCTACTACCTGCCGATTCTATGGCCTGTCTCCTTCTGCCTTCTGCTTCCTAAATTCTGGTGAAGCAGGGATCATGTCACATGTGTTACACTGTGGTTGGAAAGTTCTAGAAGCCTGTGTGTGAGTATGTGTGTATGTGTGTGTATGGTCACGAGGCGCTGTCGTGTGCCTATAAAGCATTCCTTGAGTTAAGAGTGTGTAAGCATGTTTAGCATTGCTCGATTCTCGCAGACACAATACCTTCTCATCCTCTGATTTCATGCTTCTATCTGTCTATCTATCTATTTACCTATTTATCTATTATGATTTGTAATTATAATATGGAGTCCTAACAACGAGACGTTATCCTGAGATAAATAAACTCCTTCGTCATCAGCCAAAGGAAAAATTCCCTGTTTAGCTCGAGCATGTTATTTACTCGTATCGCATAAAATCATGTGTATGTAGCCAGAATGAAGCCCATTATCTACGGCCTGGCAAACTCCCTGTAAAGAGTACAATTTTCTACCGACTAAGTTAGTCGGTGAGACTCATCTTGTAAGGAAATCCACCCCGCCTCTGTGTGTGTGTGTGTGTGTGTGTGTGTGTGTGTGTGTTGAATTGTGAGTCATAGGACTTGTGGAGGACGGTATGCGGGTTGGTAGGTTGGTGGCTGACTGGGTGGGTGGATTGGTTAGTGTAGGCTGGTGGTTTTACACGCGGATTAGGTGGGCGAGAGGGGGGGAAAGGGTTGTTGGGCTGGTTAAGTGGGGTGGAGTGGGGTTCATGCATTAAGTGGAGTGGGTGGTGGGGCTACTTGTAGGATAACGCAAAAGGCGGGTTTATGTCGTCCTACTTTTGAGACATACTGTACTGAGTAAGGTTGTGGGTATGTGCATTGATGGGTGGATGTATAGGTGGATGGACAGATTGTGGGAAAACAGGCCTCTGGGATTAGCTTACTTCAGTGAATACGTCCGAGTTGGGAATAGATCAGTGTGTGAAAATTGGTCCACAGGAGAGATTATTCTGGAATGATGTTGAGGTAGGTGTATATATCCAGTGGGTTACAACAGGTCCATAGTGCAATACGTCTGTTGGTTAAGAGGTCTGTGTTTCAACTGCACGCATCAGTGGGTGATATAACCACGTCGGATAACAGGTTTATGGGGAATATAGGTTCATCGTGAAAAATGTATCCATGAGTATACGTCCATGTAGGAAACCTGTATCCATGCAGAGGTTCAAGGTTGACAGAAAAATTGGTCCGTGGGGAGAAAATGCATCAATGGGGAAAATTAGTTCATGGGAAAATAGATTTACACAGAAAAGTAGGCGTCTCTGACAAAAAAAAAATAATAATAATTAAGGAGAATAGGTCCATGGGGGATTTTGTTCCAAGTGGTGAAAATGTCCATTGATAAAAATATTCCTGGGATGAAAAAAAGTCCAACAGGACATAAACGCACTGCAAACATACATGGAGATGTTTACAATAAATGGGACTTACAATATCCAACTTTTAACAGCGACCGTTGCGTGGAATTAGGCTTACCACTGCACACCTTGGACCAAACAACCATTAGCCACACCCTATTACCACTTCGTCATCCAGTTATTATATTTCATAATTTACCTTCATTTAGTCATTTAGGCATAGAAAGCCAACCGAAACGATGGAAAAATCCCTGTTTAACTGTGCTGAGCACCTCATTTCTCCACCTCATTCCTCTAAAATTCCCAGGCACCCACTACTCTCTCTCTCTCTCTCTCTCTCTCTCTCTCTCTCTCTCTCTCTCTCTCTCTCTCTCTCTCTCTCTCTCTCTCTCTCTCTCTCTCTCTCTCTCTCTCTCTCTCTCCTGGTAACAAGTGAATGCTTCGAACTTGTTCACTCTGTGTTTGCTGGTTCAAACCTACAGAAAGTCGTGGAATGGAACCAAATAGACATATCTGTCACTTGCTTGGCTCTGTAAGAGAAACAAGTTATCAAGTAATCAGTATGATATATTCGTGTTATCAGAGTCAAACCTTCAAAGTAAATACTACTGTTGCTTTATCCTTTTTTACAAGCCCAAAGCTGAAGGGATATTTTTCGACAGAAATGCATCAAAGGCAACTTCTGTGCTCGTGAATGCGACGCTGCCACATACATGGGTTGGCTGGACGAGGGTGGCTACTAACTCCTGGCCCCAATAATACCCCTGAATAAAAATTAGGTGAGCGGAGTGAGTGCAAGAATTATCGTGGCATAAGTTTATTGAGTGTAGTAGGGAAGGTATGTAGAAGAAATATTATAGAGAAAGTAAGAGAGATATCATCAGTCCTAGTGAGTGATGAACAGGAGGGCTTTAGGAGTGGCAGAGGATGCGTGGATCAAATATTTGCAGTGAGACAGATAGCAGAGAACGCTTGTGAGAAAGACCATAAGGTGTTTATGGCATTCATGGATCTGGAAAAAGCATACGACAAAGTGGACAGAGGACTGTGGAAAGTTTTGCGCATGTACGGTGTAGATGTTAACTAGCTAGGTGCCGTCATGAGTTTCTATGATTAAAGTGAAGCATGTGTTAGGGTTTATGGGCTTCTAGGTGAATGGTTCACAATCGGTGTGGGCATGCGATAAGGTTGTATGATGTCCCCATTGTCATTCAATATATGTGTATGGATGGGATGATGAGAGTAGTAAAAACACGAGTAATAGAGAGATGGATGGCATTGGTAATGAATGGCGATGGATGGAATATTCAAATCTGTTGTATGCTGATAATGCACTGCTGTTTGCAAGTACCAGATAAGAACTTGGTAGGCTAGTGGAGAGTTTTGCTAATGTCTGTGAGCGTTGTGCCTTGAGAGTAAGTGTAGAAAAGAGTAAAATGATGGTTATTGAGAGAGAAGGTGACTCCCAGTGCAATATTACAGTGAATGGAGAGAGACTGGAATTAGTGAGAGAGTTCAAATGACAGAAAAGAGAGGAAAATGTGCAAAGGAAGTTGAAAGTAGAGTGACACAGGGAAGAAAGGTGGCTGGTGCAGTGAAGGCCTTGATAAGAAACAGAGGTTTGAGTGTTGCAGTTGCGCGAGGCTTACATGAGGGAGTGTTAGTGTCAACTTTAACAGATAGATGTGGGACTATGGTGTGGCATGAAAATGAAAAGTCAAGAGTAAGAGCAGTGGAGATGGGACTGCTGAGGAATGTATGTGGAGGACAGAGGGTGGATAGGATACGAAATACTGTGATTCGTGAAATATGTGCAGTGAGGAAGTCTGTGGACAAAAGAATTGAAGAGAGTGTACTGAGATGGTATGGTCATGTGGAGAGACTGGATAACAATAGAGTGGTGAAAAAGATATATTTGAGCGAAGTTGAAGGAGGGAGGAGGCGAGGTAGGCCAAGGAGAAGGTGGAGAGATATGGTGGATGAGTGTGTCAGGAGGAGAGGTTTGGAAGTCGGTGAGGCTAGGGAACTGACAAGAGATTGAGCTGACTGGATGAATGTTGTGAGAAGTGCATGATCAGGGATTTGGCACCCCTTTTTAACGTGGCAGCATCCGGATTGACTCAATCTGATACGTTCATGTGAGGCTACAGAACAAGATGAATGTTTTTGCCATATCCGATGGAGCCAGAATTCCGGGGGCTTGAATGCTGAGTGAATGGAAGTGTATCACATTGGACTTGGCAAATTTGGGTTATCTGGACATTGCTACTTCTCACACTGCCCTAGTGTGGTAAAGGAGGTCCGGATGATGATGATGATGATGTGTATATATAATATATCTAGATATATAGATATAGATAGATATAGATAAAGATATAGATATAGATAGATAGAGATAGAGATAGAGATAGAAATAGATATATTGATATAGATATATATTGCTATAGATGTGTATATATATATATATATATATATATATATATATATATATATAGATATATATATATATATGCTATAGATGTATATATTGATAGATATAGATATATATGTAGATAGATATATATATATATATATATATATATATATATATATATATATATATATATATATATATATATATATATATATATATATATATATATATATATATATATATACCAATCAATCATTTCCTGTGGCACCCCACGGGATGCATAGGGCCTCAATGAACTCTCTCCACCAATATTTGTCTCTTGCCATCTCCTTCAGGTCCCACCAACACTCCTCTCCTGCTTCTTTTTTCATTGTCCTCAACCAGGTTTCCCTCGGTCTACCTCTACCTCTTCTTCCTCTAGCAATCCACTCTGGCACATCCTGTATTAAACAACCTTCTTTTCTGTATATGTGCCCCAGCCACTTCCAGCGAGACAGTCTCACATATTCATTAACTGGTTCCACTCTCGTAATATTCCTTACTCTTTCATTTGTAACTCTGTCTTGCCACTTTACCCCAAGAATCCTTCTCAGTATTTTATTCTCAAATCCTAATACTTTCTGATCTGTTGCAATTGTACCGTACCATGACTCATGCCGTAAATTAAAATTGGTCTAACCATGGACTTGTAAATTTTCACTTTAGTATGTACCGAAAGCATATTATTATTCCAAACTGATTTCAACATTCCAACAGCTCGCCAAGCCTGTCTAATCCTCTCCTCAATTTCATTGTTTAATGATCCATTAGATGATACAATCGTTCCCAGATATTTAAAATTTTTTACATTCTTCACCACATTATTCCCAATTACACAATCGATTTGGTTCTCCACGTTCATATTAATCATTTCAGTCTTTCCACAATTTATTACTAATCCCACTTTTTCTCCTTCCTCCACCAGACAATCGAGCACCCTCTGCATCTCGTAAATACTTCCGCAAATCAGTACAATATCATCAGCATAGTCCAAATCCATCAGCTTCTTATTTTCTGTCCAGTTAATTCCTGCACCTGTTCTCCTTACAACCTTTTTCATAACATAATCCATAACCAAAACAAACAACAATGGTGAAAGAACTCCTCCTTGAATCACTCCTGACCTAACTTCAAATGGATCACTCAAAGAACCACCCACCATTACCTTACAAAAAGTACTTTCATGCAGGCTTCTAATAATATTTACAAACTTTTCTGGTATACCATAGAATCTCATAATTTTCAACATAGCTCCACGTGAAACACTATCAAACGCCTTTTCAAAATCCACAAAACACATGTTAAGTGGCATTTTCATCTCATTAGCTTGTTGCATTAGATGCCTTACAATAAAAATCTGATCATTACAACCTCGACCCTTTCTAAATCCCGCTTGTTCTTCTCTTAAAATTTTATCAATTACTGGCTCTATTCTGTTCAACAAGATTTTGGAAAAGACTTTTAACTACAGGTGACAAAGTTATCCCCCTCCAATTGCCACACACACTTAAATCTCCCTTTTTTGGTATTTTTATAATCACTCCATTTTTCCACTCTTCAGGAATTCCACCATTATCCCAAGCCACATTAAAAAGTTTCAAAAGCGCATTCATCAACTCGTCATTTTCCACCTTAAGCATTTCAGGGAATATTCCATCCTCACCTGGAGCCTTAAAATTCTTTAACTCCTTTATAGATTTTGCTACCTCTTCCAAAGTTATATCCCCTGTTTCTATCTGCAAATCTCTCTCGGCTGGCAAAATGTCCTCTTCAGCTGGGATTGGTCTATTTAGAACAGATTCAAAGTGCTCTTTCCATCTTCCTTTTATATCCATATCTTTAGTCATCAAATTACCATTTCTATCTCGTACAGGTATTTCCTTCCTTCTCCTTTCACTCCCAGTTAACTCCTTTATGGCCTGATACGCTACTCTTGTGCTCTGACCGTCATTTTTACTTAATTTAATTTCTGTCTCTGTCGCCTTTTCATCATATAGTCTCCTTTTATCACGTCTAACGAGTCTTTTTACTTCAGAATGTAAACTCCAGTACTTTGCTCTAAGTACTTCAACTACCTGGCCATCAGCATGTTGTTCTTCACTTCTTAACTTAGCCTCTTTCCTTTTCTGAATTACATTCCATGTTTCATCTGACATCCACTTTTTCCATCTCGCTTTTCCCTTTTTCTTAATAGTATCCTTAGCACTCTCATGCAAAACCTCTTTTACCTCTCTCCACATTTGATTAATATCATTGTCTTCAGATTCCATCAAAGTCTGCAGGACTAGAAACCTGTTTCTACATTCGCACCGAAACTTTTCCCTCGTGCTCTCATCACTTCTCAGCTCATCAAAATCATAATTATTACCTCCAGTACAATTACCATTAACGTTTCTCTTAAGTTTTATTTTAATCTTTGACACAACAAGTTGATGATCACTACCTATATCTGCCCCCCTCCTTACGCAAACATCTTGCAAATAACTTCTATGCCTTCTGCTAATTGCAATGTGGTCAATCTGGTTACAATATTTACCACATGGTGAAATCCAAGTAGTCTTATGTATTTTTCTATGCTCAAAGATAGTTCCACCAATGATAAGGTCATTTGCCAAACAAAAGCTTGCAAGTCGCACCCCATTTTCATTTCTTATACCAACACCCTCCTTACCCATACAATCTTCAAAGCCATCCCTACTACTGCCAACAATCGCATTAAAATCACCAATGCAAACTAACACATCATGTCTTGCCACTCTATTCACTACATCCTGCAGCTTCTCATAAAAGTCATCCTTCATTTCATCAGCAGCCTCATTTGTCGGAGCGTACCCTACAACCATACTGATATTACCATGGTCAGATTTTAAGCGAGCATAAAGCAAGCGCTCATTAATTGGTTCAAACTCACATAGTGCCTTGCAAGCATCTCTACTCAGCAGTAAGCCTACTCCTTGGTAATGATTTCCATCACTCCTACCAGAAACCAACATAGTAATACCATCTTCCAAATTCATTTTATCAACTCCAAGCAACCTCGTTTCTGTAAGAGCACAAAGATCCATCTTGTATTCCTTGAACGCTGAAATAAGTTCTTCCATTTTACCAGCCTGATTGAGAGTTCGAACATTCCAGTTTCCTATTCTTAAGGTTCTTTTTGGATTTATGAACTTATTTCTACACCGTGGGATTCATAGCACCTCCTGCCCACTTAAGGGCTGCACGGAACTGAGGGCCATTGCTTCGTCACCAGAGTTCATCAAGATTTCTTAGACAGTAAATTTTTTTTTACCCTGGAGCCAATGCCAGTGACTCGCAGGAACCAGACAGTGGAGAGAGGAAATTATATATATATATATATATATATATATATATATATATATATATGTACAGTATATATATATATATGAATATATATATAGAGAGAGAGATAGATAGATAGATAGATAGATATAGAGATATATATATAGATAGACAAAGAAATAAGATAGATAGATAGATATAGAGATATATATATATAGATAGACAAAGAAATAAGTATATATAGATATCTATCTATCTTTCTATTACCAGATGCCTCAATCCCGTTTGAGGTGGCCACAAACAAATCGCCTCCAAGTCGTCCTGTCTCCCGCCATTTCACTGCCCTGCTCCCAAGTCACACACCCCTCTCTCATATACCTCTCCATCCCATCCCTCCATCTCATCCTCGGCCTCCCCCTCCCTCTTCCTCCCTCCACCTCACTCACATACACTCTCTTCGTCAGTCTATCACTCCACTGTCTCCACATGGCCAAACCACCTCAGTGTGTTCCTCATAACATTTCCTATCACATCCACATCCACACCACAACGCTCCTTTATATCCTCATTCGTCAGCCTCTCTCTCCATGTGACTCCACAGGCTCCTCTCAAATAATTCATTTCCACTGCTCTCAATCTTGTCTCCTTCCAACAACGTCCAAGCTTCACTTCCATACGTTAGATTTGGTATCACAATACTGTCATATAGTAACTTTTTCACTTCCATGCTCACTTCCCTGTTTCTTATCACTGCTTTCAAAGAACCAGCAACCTTTCTTCCCTGCTGTACCCTTTCAAGCACTTCACCCTCCAAACCTCCATCCTTACTCATCACACTACCCAAGTACTTAAATGTACTCACATTTTCCAATTCCTCACCATCCAACCTCGCTGTACATTCACTGACTTCACCTCTCTCAAAGACCATCACTTTACTCTTCCCTACATTCACCTTTAGATTCCGTTTCTTACATACTCTCCCAAACTCATCCACCAAGCCTTGCAGCTCCCCTTCGTCTTCACGCAACAACACAATATCATCTGCAAACAACAGTACAGGGAGTTTCCAAACACTATCCTCTCTCACCAGGGCCACTCCATCATCCACTACCCTACCTTGTACCTCATTTATTACCCCATCCATGTACAGATTGAACAACCATGGAGACATGACACATCCCTGTTTCAACCCAACTTTCAAAGAGAAAAATTCACTTAGTTCACCATCCACACGCACTGCAGCCTTCGCACCATCGTACATACTCTTCATAGCATTGAACAACTTCCCATCTACTCCATATATTCTTAACACTTTCCACAATCCTTGTCTATCCACCCTGTCATATGCTTAATTCCTTAAAGTGTTTTCTCCATCTGCTCACTTTTTCTCCCTTCTCCACTAGTAATCTACCATTTTTATCTTTCACTCCCCTGCTAACTTCACTTCCACCTTGTCTTACTCTTTTCACATCTTTCCAGAACATTTTCTTACAGTCCCTCCACTTTACACTCAAATTCCTTCCAAATTCCTCATCCACTTTCTTCTTACTCTCTCTTACTAATCTTTTCACCTCTCTCTTTCTTTCTACATATAACTCTCTTTTCCGCCTCTCAACTTCTTCCACGCTCCTATTTCTCATCCATTCATTGTATGCTTTCTTCTTTTGTGCCACAGCCTGTCTCACCTCTTCAGTCTACCCGCTGTTCCTTGCACCCCCCTCCGTCTTCTCTTCCTTCCACACACCACATCACATGCTGCACATATTTCTTCTGTAAATATCCTACACACACCTTCCACGTCTCCCATCTGCTCCAATTCATATTTGCCCAATTGTTCCTCCACTTATCTCTTATACTCTGCCTCTTTCTCATCCTCTTGTAACCTTTCCACACTCCTTGCAACTACTCCTTCCTCTCGTCTTTCCCTTCTTCTATTCCTCCATCTTACTTGAATCCTAATTCTGGCCACCACTAAGTAGTGGTCAGAAAGTCCGCTCTCCCAACCTCTATAATCTCTTGCATCCATTACACATCTTCGCATCCTTTCATCCACACACACATAATCAATCATTGCCTTCCTTTCATTCAGTTCACCACTTCTCATCACTCGTCATGTATACCTGTGGATCATTTTATGCCTGAAGAGGGTATTGGCTATCACCAACCCCCTTCCAGCACAAATGTCCACTAACGCACTCCCATTTTCATCTATCTCAGCAGGCACACCCCACTCACCAACTATTCCATCCACCTTCACATTCCCAACTTTACCATTCATATCACCGGTCAAAAACACTCTCTCATTCCTTCCAAACTTTTCCATGCACACTTCTACATTTGTTCAGAACTCTTCTCTCACTCTTCTAGCACGATTTTGCGTTGGTGCATACACACACACACAATCGCCCACATTTGTATTCCAACTTTCAACTTTACCCATACAATCCTTGACCCAACTGATCCATACTGTCTTATGTTCTTCCATCTTTTACCCACAACTATACATACTCCTTCCTTTGCCCTCTCATTCTCATCTACTCCTGCACATATACCCCATCCATACTCCCATTCTCTCACACTTTCTCCTCTCCATTTTGTTTCAGTTATTCCACATACATCCACTTTCGCACCCTCAAGCACCTGGACAATCTCTCTCTCTTTCACCTCATCATTCGGTCACCTTACATTCCACGTTCCGATAACCATGTCCTTTGTCCGGTCCTTGATCGTCATCGTTTGGTCAGTCCTTGTCCGAGGCTTATTGTTTGTTTTATTAGTTAGTTCTCTTCCGGGGAGGGGCACTAACCCTCCGCCAACCCTTTCAGTCACGTTTTACGACAAGCAGGGATACTGGGGGAGTATTCTTGGAAAAACCCCTACCCCCAGGGGGGATGTATATATATATATATATATATATATATATATATATATATATATATATATATATATATATATATATATATATATATATATATATATATATATATTTATATATATATATACATATATATATATATATATATATATATATATATATATATATATATATATATATATATATATATATATATATATATATATATATATATAAAGGGAGGCGTGAACTGTTGGGATGGCACCATAATGGCAGAGAAGAGGTTGGTACGAACGTGAATTGTCTTTTGACATCCCTTACTGGATAATTGATCTGGTCAAAGACATATAGATAATATAGATAGACAGGTAAAACGTATAAAAAATTTCACTAAAAACCACGCTTAAAGACCTCAACAATTTTTAACACAACATTTCCAGACATTCTGGATTTAACTACTTCGGTCCAATTACGTATTTTTGCCTTTTGTTATTGCTGCCTCCGGACAATTTATATTCAGGTCCAAAATGAAGTCTTAACAGTGAAGAGGTTATTAAAGGCAACATGTATCCCTGTAGCTGAAAAGCCCTCTCCTAAGCTGAATAAAATCGTCTGAAAGAAGGAAAATTGTACTGAAACAGACTTTACCGAACTGAGAGAGTTAATGGCTCTTGACTTTTTTGAAGTCAGTCTATTTTGAGGACAAATTATATAGAGATTTTTTTTTACTTCAGTTTATTTTGGAACAAATTTATGCAGTAACCAATTTGAACTGTTATGCATGGAACAATCTTTGCATTTTATAAAACTGGTATCACCGTTATGAGAGGTCCTTTTCTCTCATGGGTCGTTGGTGTTAGCTACTTGTCACAATCGGGGCAGTTACATGAATTCGACTGGAGAAAAAACGAACAACTGTATGGGCCGTGTATGCGAACGATCTAATCACTTCTTTGGAAAAATTAGTCTCCGTACCAGCTAATATCATAAATTATTCTTTTTTATTATATGGTAGCTGATAATAACTGTAATTTGAATGTAGTGTTTAAATGCTGTATGAATGAAGGCAGATGTACTATTGCGGCCAGGAGTTGTTAGCCACCCTCGTCCAGGTAACCCGTGTATGTGGCAGCGTCGCATTCACGAGCACAGAAGTTGCCTTCGATGCATTTCTGTCGAAAAATATCACTTCAGCTTTGGGCTTGTATTAATGGGTAAAGCAATAGTAATATTTGCTTTGAAGGTTTGACTCTGATAACACGAATATATCATACTGATTATTTAATAACTTGTTTCTCGTATAGAGCCAAGCAAGTGACAAATATGTATATTTGGGTCCACTCCACGACTTTCTGTGGGCTTGAACCAGCGAACACAGAGTGAACAAGTTCGAAGCATTCACTTGTTATCAGGAGAGAGAGAAAGAGAGAGAGAGAGAGAGAGAGAGAGAGAGTAGTGGGTGCCTGGGAATTTTAGAGGAATGAGGTGGAGAAATGAGGTGCTCAGCACAGTTAAACAGGGATTTTTCCATCGTTTCGGTTGGCTTTCTATGCCTAAATGACTAAATGAAGGTAAATTATGAAATATAATAACTGGATGACGAAGTGGTAATAGGGTGTGGCTAATGGTTGTTTGGTCCAAGGTGTGCAGTGGTAAGCCTAATTCCAGGCAACGGTCGCTGTTAAAAGTTGGATATTGTAAGTCCCATTTATTGTAAATATCTCCATGTATGTTTGCACTGCGTTTATGTCCTGTTGGACTTTTTTTCACCCCAGGAATATTTTTATCAATGGATATTTTCACCACTTGGAACAAAATCCCCCATGGACCTATTTTGCTCAATGATTTTTTTTTTTTTTTTGTCAGAGACGCCTACTTTTCTACGTAAACCTATTTTCCCATAGACTAGTTTTCCCCATTGATGCATTTTCTCCTCATGGACCAATTTTTCCGTCGACCTTGAACCTCTGCATGGATACAGGTTACCTACATGGACGTATACCAATGGACATATTTTCACAATGAACCTATTTTCCCAATAAACCTGTTATCCGACGTGGTTATATCACCCACTGATGCGTGCAGTTGAAACACAGACCTCTTAACCAACAGACGTATTGCACTATGGACCTGTTGTAACCCACTGGATATATATACCTACTTCAGCATCATTCCAGAATAATCTCCCCTGTGGATCGATTTTCACACACTGATCTATTCCCAACTCGGACGTATTCACTCAAATGACCTAATCCCAGAGGCCTGTTTTCCCACAATCTGTCCATCCACCTACACACCCACCCATCAACGCACATACCCACAACCTTACTCAGTACAGTATGTCTCAAAAGTAGGACGACATAAACCCGTCTTTTGCGTTATCCTACAGGTAGCCCCACCACCCACCCCACTTAATGCACGAACCCCACTCCACCCCATTTAACCAGCCCAACAACCCTTTCCCTCCCTCTCGCCCACCTAATCCGCCTGTGAAACCACCAGCCTACACTAACCAATCCACCCACCCAGTCAGTCACCAACCTACCAACCCGCATACCATGCTCCACAAGTCGGGTGACTCGCAGTTCAACACACACACACACACACACACACACACACACACACACACACACACACACACACACACACACACACACAGGCGGGGTGGATTTCCTTACACGAAAGATGAGTCTCACCGCCTAACTCAGTCGGTAGAAAAGAGTACTCTTTACAGGGAGGTTGCCAGGCCGTAGATAATGGCCTTCATTCCGGCTACATACACATGATTTTATGCGATACGAGTAAATAACGTGCTCGAGCTAAACAGGGAATTTTTCCTTTGGCTGATGACGAAGGAGTTTATTTATCCAGGATAACGTCTCGTCGGACAAAATGAACGATCGCTTATATTCTGGGTGACGCAAGTTGAATTTGTCAAATTATTAGGCATTTCCCTGCGTCAATCTGCCTCCACCTCATTTCTCCCAAATTCACAGGCGCTCACCATACACGCTCTCTCTCTCTCTCTCTCTCTCTCTCTCTCTCTCTCTCTCTCTCTCTCTCTCTCTCTCTCAGTCCACACTGAGCCTTGGCGAGGTGCGGACGTCTCTGCCTGCCTCTCTTAGTCAGACCTCATTTTGGCATTCGAAGCAGAGAATGCAGGGGCTTCGGGAGGGGCCCCCTTACCACTACCTCCCATGCCTAATTCATTGACGACCTCTGAACCGCTTATGGACACTTCTCTTGATGAACACTTACCAACTACATCAACTATGCCTACCGACTAGCATACTACACCCGCCGTCACAGTCTCAGTTGCTCCCCCTGTATCCAACCCTTCCAACATTGCCACTCTACAACCTTACGAACCCTTCTCTGCCTCAACACCGAGCTCCTCTGTTTCAAATCTCCACCACCCAAAGTCCACTGCTACTGTTTTTTCCTCACGCATTCGTTCTTCCATTTTATCTAAAACCAGTCATTCATTTTCATCTTCGTTATTTGACCCCCAGACCTGGACCAAATATTTCACCATTCCCCCTCATGCTCCTCTAGCCTCAGATGATTTGGAGTTCCATCTACTTTTACTCCGTCATGATGGGAGGGATGTGACATTTCGTTCCCTACGTTATGGGTCTCGTATAGTTACTGTTCAGAATAAAGCCCAGGCTGATGCCATGACTACCTTATTAGATAACACTGGTGCTCCCATTCCGGCTTCCAGGGATTTATGCCTTAATTCTGTTGTTGGTATTGTCGCTGTTCCCCCATATGTACAATTAGGTGACAGGGAATTTTCTGACTGTTTGTCACATATCCAAACCGCCCTTCAGGAGTTGGGGCATGATGTTCAGTCTGTCCTATGTTACACCATTCCACCGACAGGAAACCATACACGTCCAGTTAATATAGCTAAGATCATGTTTGATTCTCGATCTCTCCCTGACTATGTGATTATTGGTGGCATTAAGTTATCAGTGAGAGAGTATATTGATTCTCCTCGACAGTGCCGATCATGTTGGCGCTATGGCCATCCCAGTAAGTGGTGTCGCACTGTGGCTGTTTGCCCCAGGTGTGCTCAGCCTGATCATGCCGAAGCAGACTGCCCTGCTGCTGCATGTCGTTGTCCCAGTTGTGGAGGTGGCCACCCCGCCTACATACGTTCTTGTCCCACATACCTATTTGAGTGCAAGGTTTCTCGTACTCATGCCCATGATCCAGTGTCACTTAGGGAGGCCCGCCAGATTGTCCGAAGTATGGGATTTGATGATTGTTCCACGTATGCAGGCCGTATCCGTTGGTCGGTCAGGACCCCTACCTGCTCCTAGTACAGCTTCACATGTACCAGCATTGACTTCCTCTTTCGCCACAACTGTCCCCTCGACCCCCCAAAATTGTCCACCTTCTACCTCACTGACTTTGTCTACAGATGGCCAATTGCCTATGGCCACCAACGGAGTTCACGCTCAGCCTGCCACGTTCAGTCGATCCTTGTTTTTTCCATCGAAGCAATCTCTCCGCCCTCCCCATCATGTCCCCCCTTCCCCTGCTTCATACTCCAGTAAACAGCCTTCTAACCACCGTTCTGGTACAACTCGAATCCCTCATTTTCACGCTACCTCATCCTCGTCCTTTGCCCTTCGCTTGCAACCTGGTTTTTCCCGGACAACAACACCTCCCTCTCTAAACAGTCTGAAACGGCAGTGTTCGCCGCCTGCGTGTGTTTTTCAACCCACGAAGTCTAGTATGGGAATATCATCTGTCAGAAGTTCTACTCAAAATTTGTGTCTCCCCTCAACACCAGTTGTTTCGGGGTGTTCTCCACGGGTCATGCAGACATGTGTGGAGGTACATCCAGTGCCAGATCCCCTACCACCTACTCCTGTTCCTCTCTCCCCTAATCCGACGATAATTCCCTCCCTTTCTGTTGTTCCCAATGACGCTCCTCCAGTCATTTTGCCTTCCCCCACTTCTTTTCCTTCCCCCATACTATCCTGTCGCGAATTGTGATTGCCCCTCCCTGGTTATTGTGTTCCACAATTAGTTTCTGATGTCCTTGGTTTTACCTTTATTTTTTTAGTGCTTTTATATTTGTTTTATTGGATTTTATTTTATTTTATCTGTTAGTATTATGGCTTCCGTACTTCAGTGGAACATTTGAAGTTTTAATATGAATCACTTTGATGGGGTGGAGAGGTATATGAGAGAGGGAGGTGTGAGTTGGGAGCAGGGCAGCGAAATGGCGGGGGACAGGGCGACTTGGAGGCGATTTGTTTGTGGCCACCCCAAACGGGATTGAGGCGTCTGGCAATAGATAGATAGATAGATAGATAGACTTTGAACTTAGATGCCTCCTTGCCAAGTATTGCCAATTGGTTGTGTGTTTCCAAGAAACCCGTCTTTCCATCCCTCCTGCTCAAATCCCAGGTTATGTTTTCATTAGTACGCCTTCTTCGATTTCTGAATCATTGATCCTCTTTCACAGTACAGTCCCCCATGAACCTTCTTCAGTTTCTTCGTCACTTAAGTGCACTATAATGAGGGTTTTCTTCCATCGCTGGATTACTATTATTTCACTCTATTTGTCACCTTCCTTCCCCATAGATTTCCCGGAGCTTTCACGTCTTTTATCACTTGTGCCTCCGCCTATATTGCTACTGGGCGACTTCAATTGCAGGCATCCCTTATGGGGTGATAATGCCATTTCTACTAGAGGCTGCCTACTTGATTTTTTTCTGTCTAATCACGATCTTCACATTCTTAATTCTGGCTCATTTACACATCATGATCCTTGCACACATACATTTTCTTGTCTTGATATTTCTCTTTGCTCACCATCTCTGTCTTTAGATTTTACCTAGTCTGTACTGGATATGTGTTTGGTTAGCGATCACTTTCCCATTTTACTCACTAGTTCATCCTATTCACCTGTTTTTCGTCCCCTGCTCTGGCGTTTTGACTGTGCGAAATGGGATGAGTTCTCTTCATTTTTCCACTCACTTTTAGTCCCCTCTTCCGCCCCAAGCGTGAATGATATAGTTGCCTATTTTACTGACTTGGTGCTGGCTGCCTCATTGGAATCCATTCCCCAGACTACACGCCCCTGTGCGTCCAAATGCGTTCCATGGTGGTCCCCTGATTGTACTAGAGCCCTTCGGATCAAAAGGGCTCGATGGAGAACGTACCGACGAAGAAAGCATTCTCCAGGCTGCCAATCTGCCATCCTTGCATTTAAACGTGCTGGTGCCATTTTGCGTAGGACAATAAAGGCTGCTAGAAAGGCAAGTTGGTCGTCTTATGTGTCCAATGTCACGTCTTCCACGCCGGTTAATGTCCTGTGGAATCATATTCACAAAATTTCAGGCAAATACTCTCCCCCACCAGCTCCAGTACTTCATGTCGATGGTGAGTTTGTTGCTGATCCTTCTAGGGTTGCAAATATACTGGGAGACCATTTCAGTGAGATCAGCAAGGGAGTCCATCTCTCTCGGGAGTTCCATCACTATAAACACGAGGTGGAATGTACCCCAGTGCGTTTTACTCTATCATCTGCGGAGTCATATAATGTCCCATTTTCTATGTCCGAGCTTCTGTCTGGGATCCAGTCTTGTGGCAACACTTGTGAGGGCCCCGATGGTATTCATTACCAAATGATAAAACACCTACCCGACCAGCATTATCCTTTCTCCTGTCACTTTATAATACGATCTGGACAGATAGTGAGTTCCCTGGCACCTGGCGCATGGCATATTTGCTTCTCTTTTTAAAACCTGGTAGGACCGGTCACCCTCCACAGGATTACAGACCTATTGCTCTTGTCAGCTGCTTTGGTAAGTTACTGGAACGGATGGTCAATGCTCGTTTGATGTATTTAGAATCTATGAATCTCCTTTACGATTTTCAATATGGGTTTCGTAAGGGGCGTAGTACTTTAGATCCCTTAGTGAAGCTAGAGTCAGGTTTTTCGTTGTAAGCAATCAGTTCTCGGTGTCTTTTTTGATCTTGAGAAAGCATACGACACTTCGTGGAAGCATCATATTCTCTGTACTTTAGTCCATTTTGGAGTAGTTGGTAATATGGGTGTTTTTCTCGACAGTTTTTTGAAAGCTCGAACCTTTCGGGTGCGTGTTTCTGGCAGTTTATCGGCCACCTTTCTACAGGTGGAGGGCGTTCCACAGGGGTGTGTTCTGAGTACGACTTTGTTCCTTTTTGCAATAAATGGTATTGTCTCTTCTCTTCCTTCTAGAGTCCATGCTTCCCTATATGTAGATGATTTAGCAATTTACCTTGCTGATGCTGACCTTTCTCGTCTCAGTCAATGTATGCAGTCAGCTGTGAGTGTTGTGTCGACATGGGCAACTTCTCATGGATACCGCTTTTCGCCATCTAAATAAAGAGCTATGATGTTTTCCAGACGGTGTGTTATTCCACAGCCATCACTATATCTATATGACACCCTTCTTCCATATCATCCTACTACTACATTCTTGGGTTTGTCTTTTGACTCTCAGTTGACTTGGTCTTCACATATAGCTACCATGAAAACATCTGCCTTTCGACGACTTCAACTCCTACGGACACTGAGCCATCTCAGTTGGGGCTCTGATCGCACTCTACTCCTACGTTTACATATCCCCATAGTTATTTCTGTTCTTGATTATCATTGTCAAGTCTTCGCCTCTGCATCCCCTGCCACTCTTCGCAGGTTGGATGCAATCCATCATGAAGGCATTCGTCTTGCTTTAGGGGCATTCCGTTCCACTCCTTGTCAGAGCTTGTATGCTGAGTCTTTTTTTTTTTTTTAATGCGAGGAAGAAGGAACCAAAGGCCATGAGCCTGCAGTAACAGTTCCCTCCAAGAGAGAAAAAAAAATACAATAGAGAGCCAAATTCAAGATCCGATTATTTTGAGATGCCTGGACACACTGCGTTTGAAAGACTGGAGATCATAGGCAGCAGGAAATACAGACAGAGTGAGACAGTTCCAGAGCTGATCTGTTGCATAAATGAAAGACTGGGAGTAACGGTTAACTCTTGCATTAGAGAGTTGGACAGAAAAGGGATGAGAGTTTGCTGCCAGACGGGTGCTACGCGCCCGTCGTAGAGGTGGAGGAATGCAAGCAGACAGTTCAGAGGAGCAGTGACCATTAAAGTAGCGACAGAAAAGAGATAAAGATGCAACAGTGCAGCGAAGAGACAGAGGTTGAAGGGAGTCAGTAAGAGGACGAGAGTTAATAAAAGACGAAAAGCCTTAGACTCCACCCTATTGAGAAGAGCTGTATGTGGGGAGCCTCCCCACACATGAGAGTTGTACTCCACACAGGGGCGGATAAAACCCCTGTATAGAGTCAGCAATTGTGCAGGGGTAAAGAACGAGTGGAGTCGGCTTAGCGCACCCAATCTCTTGGAAGCAGATTTTACAAGAGATGTAATATGATCTTTCCAAGATAAGTCCCGAGTAAATGAAACCCCAAGCATGTTCAAGGATGATGCAGGATTAAGCTGAATATTATTAAACATTAGTGGGTATACCTGTGGAAGATTTTGTTGGGTTGATAGGTGTAAGAACTGAGTCTTAGATGCATTAAAAACAACCATATTATTACCCCAGTCAGAGATACGAGCCAAGTCAGACATTAGGTGTGCCATAGCCTCATCCCTTGTTTGTTGAAGTAACTGTTGAGATGGGCTTTGCGAGAACCGAATGGAAAGGTGAAGGGTGGAGTCATCAGCGTATGAGTGGATAGGGTTAGATGTACAGCTTAGAAGATCATTGATGACCAAAAAGAAGAGAGTTGGTGATAGGACAGAGCCCTAAGGAACACCACTGTTGATAGATCTAGGAGAAGAACGATGGCCATCTACAACAGCGGCTATAGATCGACCAGAAAGGAAGCTAGCGATGAAGGCACAGATAGAAGGATAGAAACCGTAGGAGGGCAGTTTGGAAATTAAAGATTTATGCCAGACTCGATCGAAAGCCTTTGAGATGTCAAGTGCAATGGCAAAGCTTTCGCCAAAGTCCCGAAAGGAGGATGACCAGGAGTCTGAAAGGTAGGTGAGAAGATCGTCCAGTGGAGCGTCCCTGACAGAACCCATACTGACGATCGGAAAGAAGGTTGTGATAGGAAAAAAGCCTTAAAATTTTTCTATTGAGTATTGACTCGAAAACTTTTGAAATACAGGACGTTAAAGCAATTCGACGATAGTTGGAGGGTTGGGAGTGGTCACCCTTCTTTGGGACTGGCTGAATGAGAGCAAACTTCCAGCAAGAAGGAAAGGTACAAGTTGACAGACATAGGAGAAAGAGTTTGCCTAGGCAGGGTGTAAGCACAGAAGCACAGTTCTTGAAAACAACATGAGGGACCCCATCAGGCCCATATGCCTTGTTAGTATTGAGGCCAGTGATGGCAGAAAATACATCAACTGAAGAAATTTTAATATCAGCCATGAGGAAGTCAGAGGGGGAAAGTGATGGAGGAACAGCACCGGAATCGTCTAAGGTGGAATTGGAGGAGAAAGTCTGTGCGAAGAGATCTGCTTTATCAGTAGAAGAAATAGCTACAGAACCATCAGAGTAGAAAAGAGGAGGGAAGGATGATGAGGTAAAGTTGTTAGAAAATTTTTTGGCAAAGTGCCAGAAGGAGCGAGAAGAATTCGAGTTGGAGAGTTGAGAGCATTTAGTATGGATGAAATTATTTTTAGTAGAGTGAAGAACAGACTTAGCATGATTCCGGGCAGAAACGTAAAGATGATGTGATTCAGGGGTGGGTTGGCTCCGGTATCTTTTGTAGGCCCTCTCTTTGTTGCGGACAGAATTAGAACAAGCGTGATTACACCAAGGCTTTCTTGCGTTAGTCAAAGGATGTGAGAAAGGAATGTATGCTTCCATGCCTGAGAGAATAACCTCCGTAATGCGCAAGGCACACTCAGATGGCTCCCGGCCATGGAAGCAATAATCATTCCAGGGAAAATCAAAGGAGTACGGCCTGAGGGCCTCCCAGTCTGCGGCTCCAAAATGCCACAGACGACGTTTCCCTGGAGGGTCCACAGGCCGTACCGGAGTGATAGGACAGGTTAAGGTAATAAGGTTGTGATCGGAGGAGCCCAACGGAGAGAAAAGATTAATAGAGTAAGCAGATGGATTAGTTGTGGGGAAGAGGTCAAGTATGTTGGAGCTCTCTCCAAGGCGGTCAGGGATACGTGTAGGGTGCTGTACAAGCTGCTCCAGGTCATTAAGGATAGAAAAGATGTAGGTTTGTTCACCAGATGGATCCGTGAAAGGAGAGGAGAGCCAAAGGTGGTGGTTTGCCCTCCTTATCGCATCGTCGTGATGAACTGACCCTTCGTTATTATTACAGACTTAATCAACATTCCTTATCCGGTTTTCTTTCTACATCCGTTCCATCCAATCCATCCCGGACACCTTTCTACCAACGGTACTCCTTTTTATATAGAGTAGATGATTTGTCCCGCTCTTTATCTCTTCCTCCTCCTCGCGTTTTTCCATATCACCTTTGTTCGTTTCCTCCGTGGCTTATTCCACCCCCAAGTATATGTTCCTCTGTTCTCCCTGAAACTAAATCCTCTACCTCCCCGTCTCACCTACGATCTCTCTTCTATCACCATTTGTCTTGTCATTCGTCAGCCACACCATTTATACACACGGCTCGAAATCCTCTGGTGGCACAAGTTTTGCAGTTTTGTTTCCCAATAGTTCATATCAATCCCGTCTCCCTGATGTTGCTAGTATTTTCAGTACAGAATTATTTGCTCTTTTGATTGCTGTTCAATATATTTTTTCTTTACAGTTCTCATGTTATATTCACGGACTCCCTTAGTGCCCTTTTTAGCCTCCAGACCATTCCCGCAGCCAACCAACTTGTTCTTAACCCGCCCCGTCCCGACGATGTATGGGTACATCACCACGATTTGCATTTGCCAGTCCCGGCGACGTACCAGTACGTCGTGCAATTGCAATGTGCATAATTTCGACAATTTTCAAATTTCGCGCTTGATTTGCGGTACGTACCCTCGCCTGACCTTCCCCTACCTGCCACCAGGCGGGGACACTTGGCGACCCCGTGCGACCCGCGCTAGCCCGCCACTCGTCCACTCACCTGGTAGCCACGGTCCTGCTCAGACATGGCTAAGAGAGGTCTCTCAGAGAGCGAAATTCAAGTCGCCCTGGACACCTTTACCGGCGACAGTGATTCCCCACTGGATGACGAGGAGATGGACAAAGATTATGTGCAGCCAGAGGAGGAGGAAACCACCAGCAGTGACGAGGAAGTTCCGTCACCAAGGAAGCGGCAGTACGTGACTTACCGTGCTGCTAGAGAGGGGCAGGAGGCAAAGAAGGCACATGGTATGTCATATCCCTATCCCCAGCGTGCCTTGGAAGCCGAATTCGAGGTCGAGGACGAGGACGAGGACGAGGACGGAGACGTGGGACGTGCTGCCACGTGGTATGGACGGGAGGTGATTACGCATCGTGGCCCAGAGCGCACACCACGTCGTCTAAGCAGGTATGGGCCTAGCATTCTGTTTGGGGCGGTAGGAAGTGAAGTGGAGGGAGTGGGGAGTGAAATGGACATTCCTGGGATTAGGGAAAGTGAGAGTGAGGTGGGTGAGTCATTGCTCTCCCTACGCAGTGTGAGGCGCCAGAGTGGATCACGTGGGCCAGTGCGGGTGCGTTCCTTATCACGTGGGGTTGTGAGGGAGGGGGAAGGTGGGGAGGAACCACTCCAAAGCACGTCTTATGCTCCCCAATATCCCCTAACACGTGGTCGAGCAAGGTTGCATGAGAGAGCACGTGGTGTGGTAATGGAGGGGGAAGGTGGGGAGGAACCACTCCCCAGCACGTCTTCTGCTCCCCAATATCAAACTATTTCATCCCCACAGCCCCCTAATGTTCCTCAAGGCCGTAAGGGTAAGAGAAAGGGAAAGGGTAAAGGCAGAGGGAAGAGGAGTGACAGTGGGGAAGCCCTCCGTACTCCTTCTCCCCAACCTCCCCAACCAGGATCTCCTCCCCACCCAGACGAAGGCGGTGATGGGGACGAGGGATTTGTGTCGTGGGATTGGAAGGATGGGAGTGATTTTTCTCCCCTCATTCACCCCTTCACTGAGCAGGGGCGATCTGGCTGCATTGCACCAGGTATTCACTGTAATTCAAGCAGGTTGGATTTTTTCCACCTGTTTTTCAGTGAGGCCTTCGTTGATCAGATCGTGCTTCAAACAAACCTGTTTGCAAGCGGCCAGCGGCTAGAAAGTGAAAGATTGGGAACAAGGAGTAGGCATTCAATGATTTATGATTACCCTGTCTCCATTCCAGAAATGTTCTTATATTTGCCCTTGTCCTTTTGATGGGTATAATAAGAAAAAATAGAATTCCTGCTTACTGGACTACGGACCCTGTTATGTTTACCCCCATATTTGGTCAAGTGATGAGCCGTAATCGGTTTCAACAAATTCTAAGTCGCCTCCATTTTTATGATGCTAATGACCCTGCAAATGCAAACAACACTGACAAAATGAGGCGAATTAGGCTGGTCTTTGATCACCTCAGGCAAACCTTTCGATCCTCAATCTATCCCTATAGAGATCTCGTCATAGACGAGAGTCTCGTGTTGTGGAGAGGCAATATTTCATTCAGACAGTATATACCCAGCAAAAGGCACCGTTTTGGGTTCAAGATCTTTGTTATGTGTGACTGTAGGACTGGATACGTATAAGACATAGTCTTGTACACCGGTGCACAGACAGACATAATAGAAGATCGAAGTATAGGACTTTCTGGAGCAGTGGTAAAGACGATGATACAAGACTACCTTCATCGTGGTCACGTTCTCTATCTCGACAACTGGTACACTAGCCCTCTTCTCGCTCGTTATCTTCACAGACATGAAACGGGAGTCTGTGGAACCGTAAAGGTGAACCGGCGTCACATGGTCAAGGTAGGGCGGAAACTTGCAAGGAGTGAGGTTGTCTTCTTCAAAGCAAACAACATCCTTGCAACAATGTGGAACCACAACAGAGAAGTAAGCCTCTTGTCCACGGTTCACCGCCCCTTGATGCACCGTACTGATTCTGTTGATTACCATAGCGAGAGCAGGCGTCGTGTTTGGAAACCTGAATGTGTCATGGACTATAATATAAACATGCGCCTCGTGGACCAGTCAGACTCCATGATATCGACGGTAGAGTGTGCCAGGACCACGATGAAGTGGTATAAAAAACTGTTCTTTCACTTGCTAGATATCACTGCTCTGAATTGCCACCACCTTCACGCCATGACCACAGGAGTTCAGGAAACCTTTGAAGGGTTTGTGAGGGAGCTCACACGAGAAATCTTTGCAAAATATGCTGTTGAAAGGCCCCAACAGCGCCCCCGCACTGCCCCTATTACCCACACTCCCCAGAGAATATCCGCCCGCCATTTCCCCACTCCTATCCCGCCCCAGCCCAACAGACCTAGGCCCCAGCGCAGGTGTCACGTGTGCAGTCATTCCCAGGTGAGACTCACGACACAGAGGAAGGACACCCGCTATGAGTGCGTGCAGTGTGACGTGGGTCTGTGTATTCACCCATGTTTTAGTGAATATCACACGTTGCTGCAATTTTAGCATGGTGTGATTGCGAAAGGACGCAGAAATTATGATGTAAATGCGACAGACAGACGCTCTGTCAAAATATCAGTTATGTAGATCGCCAAATATTAGTATAAAGTGCCTACGGGTAGAACATAAGTGCAAACATTGGGTGTAAGTATATAAATCTGCCCTAAGCTGAAACTTACATAGAGAGGGTTGTTTGATGCGATATTCTGTCGCTCAGTGCAATAAATACGGCCCCTTATTATAAATTTTCTATTATGTGACATTCTTATGGGTATAAGTTCAAATTATTGTATATGATGATGTATTTCCTAAGTCAAATATTCATAGCGTGTCTATAAAGATAAGATTTCCTGACGCTTAGTCGAATGAATAAGGCACGTATTAGTCAAAATAAAAGTCAGCAAGTGATAAAGTGAATAATTAGTATATAAGTGTGTGAGTGAATTAGTATATAAGTGTGTGAGTATTATGTATGACGTAACATTCCTTGCGAGGGTATTTTCAGGCGATATTCTCACGCTCACTTGAATAAATAATGGCAGTAAGTATGTACAGTGCATTGGAGGGGTGTAAACGTGTGTAATGTAAGTGGGAAAATATAATTGGAGTGAATAAATAAAGTAGATGATGAAACACGAGTGTTTGAGATCGTGGTTGCTACGTGAATAGGCGCTAGCATATCGCTAAATGCCCTCGTAATGAATGAAAATAATTGAAAACCTTCACAGTGGTGGGGGAAAGGTTCTATGTAAATGGGAAAATAATTGGAAAGTGATAAAACAATTTGATATGTTGAAATACGAGTCATAGCGAGTGCGCTTACTAAGCTGATGTGCGCTAAACTTATGCTGCATGTCATCAAAATGAATGAAAACATCTGAAATCACTTACAAACAGTTGTAATTGGTAAATTGTCATTGAAACAGAAGTATACAAGTAGAAAAAATGATAGGTTGACTCATACCAGAAACTTAGCATATAGCATGTTACGACTCGGACCTAACTCCCTGTGCTCGCGCGATGGTACAATGCTTATTTTTCCTATATATGTGTCTGAAATACATTATATTGTTACTGTTATTGTTTATTAGTACAAATTCAATAAATGTAGAGGTGTTGTGTGTTGTTTGTCCCATTACTCATTACCATAGAAAACGTTTACGCATATCCAGCCCATTACAGAATACGATACCTGCGGGGGGAAACCGCACCTGTATAGACCACTTATAGATCGCAGAGACCACTTTCTTCAAGATTTTCCATAGTTTCTCGACCTAAGCGGAAGTTTCATAAGAAAAAAATTTTTTCCAAAAAGGCTCGGGACTGGGGGATGTCATAGGTGTGGAAAGGCTCGGGACGTGACGGGTTAAAATTCAGGAGTGGTTGTACAGGATTGCTACCAGGAAGAAAGTAGTCACCTTTTGTTGGGTTCCGAGCCATGTTGGTATTGCAGGAAATGAGCAGGTGGATTTTTTGGCCAGGTCAGCAGTGTCTAACACATTATCTTCCAGCTGTCTCCCAGTAGGTGACTTTTTTCCATCTCTCTCTTTGTCGCTTAAGCGTCGATGGCAATTGGAGTGGTCCCATGTTACTAATAATAAGCTGCGTTCCATTAAGCCCACTGTTTCGCCTTGGTCATTTTCCTCCTATCCTAACAGACGGTGGGAGACAGCGTTAGCACGTTTGCGTTTAGGCCATACCCGTTTTACACATGGCTATTTGATGGCTGGTGGAGTACCTCCTCTTTGCTCCTACTGTCAAGTTCTACTTACTGTAGAGCATCTGCTACTGGACTGCCCTCGATACTCTGCTGAACGTCACCGTGCTTTCCCTTTCCTTGATAACTTACGCCATCCACATTCACTTGCTGATCTTCTAGGTGGATCCACCCACGTTTCGCTTACCGCTCTCATATCCTTTTTGTCACGTATCCGTATGCTTTCCTCCATATGATTGCTTTACCTGACCGATATCAATGATTTCTTCTTTAGTGCCATATGGCCTTTGCTGCCTGGCACTAGTTTTTCCTATTCAATCTCTCTCTCTCTCTCTCTCTCTCTCTCTCTCTCTCTCTCTCTCTCTCTCTCTCTCTCGGTACCAAATGAACTTCTTCACTCTTTGTGTTCTCTTATTCAAACCTACAGTACAGGAAGTCTTGGAGTGATATCCAAGAAACATATTTAAGTCACTTGCTTGGTACTGTATGACAAAAAATAGTTACTAAATAATAAATGAGATATATTCGTGTTATCAGACACAAACCTTCAGAGGAAATATTACTATTACTTTATCCATTAGTAGAAGCCCGAAACTGAAGGGATATCTTTCGACAGAAATGCATCGAAGGCAATTTCTGTGTCTGAGAATGCGACACTGCCACATACACGGGTGGCTGGACGAGGGTGGCTGACAACTCCTGGCCGCAATAGTACATTGTAGTATATACAATCAGTCTTACACACGGGATCAGATAAGAGAGTAGGTAAATACAACCTAAGACTCGCATAGACAGAGCATTGCACGGCAGGATTTCCCTTCCCCTTACTGTCCGTCACTTGTTGCTTCAGTGTCCGAATCTGGCGGACCTGCGTTTGAGGTTTCGCCAATGGCACAGGGGCAGATGGTCCTTTCTGTCTTTCTTGTTTGGAGGAACCTCTCGTTTTTAATTTTCTGGGACTGACGGACCTTCACACCTTTTATAGTTTTGTTGTCGATTTTTTTTGGCCTTTTTAAGTAATTGTTTCATGCAATCAAGTAATGATTTTTTTTTTCTAGTATGCGGGATTTTATTTTATTATTATTATTATTATTATTATTTTTTTTTTTTTTTTTGCATTTTGACTGAGTGGCTGTGGTCCCAAGTAATTTTTTAAACATTCAGTTCTATTCTTCGTGACCGATAATTATTTCATTAAAAAAGTAAAATCCCAGCATATGTCTTCGCGAATCATAACAGGGCTAATCTTAGGACTGTATTGTCCACGAATTTAGAACAGAAAGGCAGACGATGACTCGGGTAGGCCGACTGGTAAATATCAGGTACACCCGAGAAAAGTTCCGCGTTATACACTCGCTCACCACTTCGAAATAGTAAATGTGAGACAAGTGGTATCGAAGCAGTAGCCAACATTCATTTCTGTGGTAACTGTGTGAGAAGGATGGGGATGGAAGAGGGAGGGGTAGGAACTATCATCTCCCCCAGCCTTCCTCCTCCCTTAACCTCTCCCCTCCCACACAGTGGTACTGTACCAGACATTTAAGTGTCTGGCTACTGCTTCACTAGTGGTTGTCTCACGCATAAAGGTCCGAAATGGCAGGCAGGTGTATAAGGCGGAAGATTCCTCGGGTGTATAGTCAGCCAAAAAAGTCATGTCTTCGTTCCGAACCCCGTAAATATTCGAACAGATAAATGGAAGCAGCAGGGATAGCTTCACAAGTCTGGTAACTGTGTCAGACAAGTTGGTGGTCGGGGTGAGTAGATTGGGGGTGGAGGTGGTGTAGTGGAGGGTGTGTGTGCTGTCATGTTTTATATACCATGCATTACCGCAGGGTGGAAGCTGTTGGGAATAACTTACTGGGTAATAGGGTTATAGTCAATTTTTATCACTAATATGTCGCTAAATGTCTACATATGCATCATCATGAGTTTACATGTAATCAAAATAAACTGCAGTTTCATATACATGGGAGGTCATGTCTAATTCATCTTTGATATTTGGAATACCTCAGAGGACGGAATGACTGTGGAATACGTTTCATAACGAGTGTTTGGAATTTAATGGAACGTCATGGTTGTGATAATATAAAACATTTATTAGTGACAACGAATCTCCCCTCTAATTTTCCTGTCGCCCAATATAGATAACTGAATATGACTATATGCTGGTGGGTGTATATCAGGGTGTCATCACCGTGCGTAACACCTGTGGCCAGGTTTCCCTTACCCCTTTACCAAAACATTAACCACTTGTGGAAACAAATGGTTTTCTCGTTATTACTGTGAAGGCACCGCATGCCTCTGTGCCACACCACACATGGTAATGGTATTTAATACATCCTGTCATGTTCAGAAGGTAAACATACATTAAAAACACAGCTGCCTGTCCTTTATTCCCATATTATGTGGGTAGCTGATGCCCGGAGGAGAGGATGTGGCAGGAAGATGGGGATGGGGGGTAGCACCTCGTCATTTCTGCTAACGGTTGTTTGGCTACAAGGTATAGGCATTGTTTCAGGTTAACGATACATTTCAATATTTACAGATATTAAATCAGGTGTAATATCACATTTAGCGCCTTTACTGTGCTGTGTATTGCTAGACTACACAGCTAATAAAAATTACAGATTACACTGCCAACAATAATTACAGAACACACACACCCCACTTCCCACCTCCAGCCCCAATCCACTCACCCCCATCACTGTCTGGTCTGACACAGTTACCAGACTTGTGATGCTATCCCTGTTGCTTCCACTTACCTGTTCCAATATTTACGGGGTTCGAAACGAAGACACGACTTTTTTTTAGCCGACTATACCTACCCCATCCCAAAGCATGTAACTAGTTTGGAGAATAATATAATTAGAAGGCTTTAACTTGCCTATAGAGCTCTCCAGTCAGATCATCAGTTTTGACAGGAAACTGAAAGAAGGAGCATCATTCATTTAAAAAAAAAAAAAAAAATCCTGGAAAAGATCAAAGAAGCATATACTGTAGTCTAGATACTGGAATCTGGAATAAAAGAAAAATTTGTCCCTTGTGTTGTAATTACTGGAATTGAATATGAAGTACAATTTTATGGTATCTTAAAGATACTTTGACGTTTCTCGTATGCTATTTCAAATATTATTTTGTTCTAAAACCACTTGTCGATTTACAAAGCCTACGGATAGTACGGGAGGCTAAGTATTGCTTGAGAATTAAACTGCATAATGTTTGCTCCAATTCCGAACATTCTGTTGACTGACGAGTATTTTAATTCAGACAGATAATTGATGCAAATTCCTCGTGTCTGATTCCAAGAGTCTCTGTCGGTTAAGATTTGGTACCAAACTGAAACCATAGTGCACAACGCTACTTTTTTTATTTTTGGCGAAAATGTTGGAGTCAAGATATGTCATGGGATTCAAAGTTCAAACTAAGTAACGCTATGACACACCAATCTTTCTGGCGACAATGACAAGAGCCATGGTACTAGTCATCTCGGGTCACTAGTTTACTGCGTTTTTTTTTTTTTTCCTGTTATCAGTGAAAGAATAGCTGATATTAACTGAATAGCAGCACATTACAACTGTGTGCTTAGCGAACAGATTGGTGTTCAGGGCACTTCATATGGTGATGTAACTGGAAACTCGCTCGCCTCGCAAACAGTAAGTCCCTGATTCAATGAGCAGACTCACAACAAGACCTTTGAACAAAGACTTCTTTGTCCCTATCTGTTCGTTACCTAGAAGTGTAAATAGGGACCTGGATACAAATCGTTGGTTGCGTGTAGTGTTCTGGTGGAATGTTTGGGTGATTTCTTCGTAAGTTATAAAGTTATACCCTTTTTTATTTTTTTCAAATTCATCCAGAAGGACAGCAGTAATTATAACCACAATACAAAGACCGATAACTCTGAAATAGCGTCCAAATAACGATATATTTTCATCAAACAATTAGGGTTTCAAATTCATCCAGAGGGACAGCGGTAATTATAACCACGAAAAAAAGCCAATAACTCCGAAACAGCGTCCAAATAACAATATAGTTTCATCAAACAATTAGGGTACACACGACCCAAATTTTGCAGCATCTCAGCCTTTGGCAAAGGTGAACTGATAAGGGATGGACACTATACAGAAGGTTTTCGTACCGTGTAAGCTGACAAGAATACGATTCTTAGATTTAGGGTTTTGGATCATATATTCCTGTACATAGATTTTTTCTTTTTCTAATCCACGGAAGAATAAATCAAAGGTTAGAAGCCAGCAAAATCGTCCCTGTTACACAGGAACGAATAAAACACCCTGTATAAACTCAGCATTTGTGCGAGGGTAAAGAAAGTACGCAGACTGTTTAGCATACGTAATTTCTTGTAAGCAGACTTTGCAAGAGAGGTACGAGTAATATGCGCCTCTGCCTTAGCGATTTATTTTGAATACTACACCCTATTATTGTCTTGTCTGTGACCCATGTTTTAAATATCGCTATAAATTGCATGACTGCAATATAACAGTGGTTTCCCAACTTTCAGTCATAGCATCCACTAAACTTCTCAATAATCTGATACCCTCCCCACTACACGTTGCAAGATTGACAAAGTAAGTAACGAGGAGGAAAAGGCGTTTTATAGTCTCCGCTTTAGCTTATTTTATCCCGTGTGAAATAATGATGGATTCATTACATACGCATTTTTTTTTTTTTTTTTACACTTTCAGGCATGGTTTTCCATTTCAATTTTTTTCTCGGTTTTCTTTTTTTGTTCGCTTAATTTAAGAAAAGTTTACGTCTGCAAAACATAATGAGACAACACTTAAATAGTTTTGTATCAGTGACTTGAAAAATAATAAACCGTAAAAGAAAAGGAGGGGGGGGGGCAAATTATACTGTACCTCGCACTACATGTAAATGCTACTCTAAAATCATTCTGGGCAAAACAGCTTTTTAAAAGTAACTTCTTAATTCATTTACCATGAGGCTGAGTCTTTCTTTCCTGTAGTAAGCGCCCAAACAGATTGCAAGACATTGCCATACAAGATAATGTTATCGTGCTATAAACAGAAATAAACTGGCAAGGAAAAGTTGTTAGGAGCGCTCCGAAGCTGATGAGGTTACGGACAGTCGTGACTGTTGTTGTTGTTGTTTGGATATTCGTCTCAGCAGTGCTGAGACACGGGCAAACAGTGAGCCCGTCAGTGGTGCACATGTAGCGTACAAGCTGTATTTAACGAGGAGGGGGGTAGTCCCTAACAGTTTGTAGTAAAATTTTAAAAGGTGTTCTGGCCACAATGCCAGCAGCGTCAGTATAATCATTGCCCGATTGGGCAAAGCCAGTTGCGGGACGAGATCTGAGATGAGCTGTGGCAGGGCAGTGAAGTATGTAATGGATGAGAGGCGTATCCGACCTCTCTAAGCAATGAGCACACGGATCTGTTGCCGCATTTTTAATCTGCTTACAGCATGGGAATCCCATTCGTAATCTTCTAAGTCGCACTAAAAGATAGTTTGGCAGGCCTGGGGGAGGCACCAAAGGAGAGTATGATGTGGCTGTGGCATACCAAGTCGCAGATGTGGAACCTTCAGCGACGCAAAGCTGGTGCTCCTCCTGAGACAGCCTACCTATTTTTGCAGTCAAAGTGCGACGGACATGTGATGGGCCGGGGAGAAGTGGGAATGTGATCTCTGGCAGAGAGCAGGCGGAGCGTGCAGCGACATCAACTGTTTCGTTCCCAGTGATCCCCACATGTCCTGGGAGCCAGTGAAGAGTGATAGTGGCTCCTCTCTGGACAAGGAGGGTTGCAAATGTATGGATGGCCGTTATGAGAAATATATTGTCTTGCAGTGAGAATGAGCGCAACCTCTGCAGAGAAGAAAGGGAGTCTGTATGAACAACGATGCGTTGGTAATGATGATGGTGAGCATGTCGCAACGCACCCAGAATTGCTGCGAGCTCTGCCTGAAATGCAGATACACCAGGGGAGAGGCACCATGATTCAACTGTCCTTCCAAGGACGAAAGCGGACCCAGCAGAGCCATCAGGGTGGACCGACCCATCTGTAAAGTAAGTGGCCAAGCCCGGGGAGTGCAGAGCAGCCACCTGACTGAGACCCTCTTGTTGCAGGATGGCAGGGATAGAGGAGCGAGGTTTTGCCTCCGTTGGAGTGAGAATGTGGAATGGAGGTGGCCTCCATGGCGGTGGGTGTTGAAACCCAGGAAATGGGGAATCAGGGCCTTGGCAGAGACAAGGCGCGACTTCCAGGTTGTGGATAAGAGCCGCTGTGGTTCGGGCCCAGCCGCGTTGGGGGAGCGGCTCAGGTGGTCGTCGTAGTAGTCGTAGGAGCAGGGCAGAGACTGGCAGTTCTGGTCGGCGCTGCACTAACTGGTGAGTGATAAGCGTCACTCGTAGTGCTATTCGGTGCGCTAGCGATGGCAAACCACTCTCCATCCGTAAGTTAGTGATCCGGGTCCAACGTGGAGCACCCAGCATGATTCGTAGGGCATCATTCTGGATGACTTCCAGCGATCTGGAGATTGGCGGTGTGAGGCCAGACAAGCAGATTGCTCCGTAGTCCACAAGAGAGCGGATCGCGTGAATGTAAAAAGTGCGGAGGACTGCATATGATGCCCCCAGACTGTTTTGAAAGGTATCGGAGGGCAGCCATGCGAGTTAAGGCACGCTCCCTCAGATATCGGACGTGGCTGCCAAAGGTGAGGACCCTGTCAAACCAGTCCCCCAGATACTGGTGAGAAGTGACCACGGTGAGCTGGTGGCCTCCGAGCAGCACCGGGAAGTCAGGGGGACGGCGGCCAAAGGGCAGACATTTGGTCTTTGTAAGATTTATTTTGAGCCCTAGCTCATTGCATTTTTCATGCAGGCGGGAGAGGGCAGAATATGCCTACGAAAAACAGTCCCTGTGGGTAAAAATGAGGGCTAGGTCGTCTGCATAGCACAGTAGTGTTATGCCAGGCCCATAGTCAATGGTTAAAAGCCCCTCCATCAAGATGTTAAACAAGAGCGGGCTTAAGACACTTCCCTGAGGGGTGCCATTGTCATGGTGAGAAAAAGGGGAGAGATGCCCCTGAAATCGGACCCCCGCTGATCGAGCAGTGAAAAAATCCTTGATCCAGGATAGTAACCTGCCTCCCACACCCCTGGCTGCAAGAGCCGCCAAGATAACCATTGGGTTCGCTAGTTCAAACGCCCTCTCAAGGTCGAGGAAGACGGCCATTCCCTTTCCTCCCCTCAGCTCCCCAAGGAATGATGCGAGGCAGTGGGTGGTACTCCTGCCAGGGTGAAAAGCATAAATCCTTGGGTGCAGTGGTCCCAGCCGCCAAGCAAGGCGAGCCCGCACAACCTTCTCAGCCGTCTTGGCAACACAGCTGAGGAGGGAGATGGGGCGCATGGCGGCGGGATCACGAGGTTTCGGAATCGGGTGGATAACAGCTGTCTTCCACGACCTCGAAAGACCCCCCTCAGACCACGATAGGTTGAGCAGGTCAAGTAGACGTGCTCTACCATAATCTCTGGCATTTGATAGGACAGAGTATGTGAGGCCGTCAAGCCCCGGCGCAGTGTCCTCTCTGCGCTGCAGCGCTTTGTGGAGCTCCCCACTGGTGATCAAACAGTCAGCAGGGTCAGGCCTATCACATGCTGCCTGAATTACTGCAGTGCGAGAGGCGGACAGCTGTTCCTGTAGGGCTCTGACAGACTGCGGGAGATTAGACGAGGCAGAGCGGTCAGCGAAGTGCTGAGCAAGACGGCTGGCCTCAGCGGCAGGGTCAGGATGAGATGGAGGACGGGGAGGACGTGGATCGGAGATGGACTTGATTCTTCTCCACATCTCACGGAGAGTGGAGTGAGAATCCAATGTCCGACACCATCCGATCCACGTCTCCTCCTTAAGGCGGCGTTTCTCCGAAGCCACATGGCGTGTCACTGCAACCAAGTACCGACGGTGCGGAGATGTACGGCGCCGTCGGTACTGCCTGCGAGCCGCATTGAGTCTCCTGTTCAATTCCTTGACCCTGTCGCAGTAGATCCAGCCGTCTCAGTAGCACCTCGCTGAGCGTCGCTGCACGGGGATGGCAAGAGAGGCAGCTTGCGCAAAAATGCGTGCTACCTGATCTGCCTGGCTATCGAGATCCGAGGCAGGAGGGGATGTCTCGAAGGCCATTGTGAGAGCACGAGCGAAGGCAGTCCAGTTCGCCCTGCGTAGGTCCCACCGTGGTGGTGGAGGTGGGGGTGGCGGGAGGGGAGCGAGAGGCAGGTTAACTCTGAGAGCGAAGTGATCACTCGCAAGGTGGGGGTGGAGTGACCACGACGCCAGACCCGCAAGTGGTGTTGAGACAAGGGAGAGATCGAGGTGACCTCCCCCAATATGGGTGGGTTCTCCTCCAGAACCAGAGATGTGCCGTCCTGCTTCATTGGACTGAAGAGGAGAAGATAGAAGGGCGAGGTGGGCATTGAAGTCGTCCCCTATATACACGGCTCCCCTAGCAGCTTGGGAGAACAAATCTCCCAACTCTAGAGTGCCCCTCTGGCTCCGGTATATGTTATATACCGTTAGAGGCGACTCAGCCAGGTGGAGAACCATGCCCTGGACCTCCACATCAGGTCCACAGAAAGGAGGGGGCTCACAATCCGTGCACGCAATGTGGTCCTGAACCAGAACGGCACATCCCCGTGTGACGTCACGAACGTACGGGAGGAGATGGGTGGTGTAACCCGTGAGACGAAATGTGGAACTGTTTGGGAGCAGGGTCTCCTGCAGTAATATGACATGGGGGCGGTCCCTCTCAGCCGCCTCCTGCAAGAGCGGGAGCTTGCTCCGTGCTCCTAGGCAGTTCCACTGGAGGATTCTGAGGGAGGTGTCGTCCTGCCGTCCGGAGAGAGACATAGACGAACCTCCTCCATCGTCTGGGTTGGGGTTGACAGTTGTGTCTGGCATTGGGGAGGATCTGTCTGGAGGGTAAGAGCCCTTCGCTCTTCCTCTATGGCTGCTGTGGCTGGTGTGAGCCCCGGAGTCATGTTGTCTGACATGCAAGGGCGAGGCAGATGAAGCTGGGTGGGTAGCGGTTCCTCCATGGTTGTCTGTGTGGGAGATGATGCTGGAGGTGCCTGGGCAGAAGGGCAAGGGTGTTCTTTTGCCTCTACCACTCGGTCTACTATGACGTTGACGGCCTGTACAAGTGGCGCCGTTTCCAGAGGCCTGCCAAGGATCGTCCCCAGCATCTGAGCCAGGCTTCTGGCAATTTCTGTGCCCAGCATTCGCAGTTCCTCTCTGGTGAACACTATGAGAGGAGAGTCCGTGTTGTGAGGCATTGGTGGAGTAGACTCCTTGACTATCTTCTGGACTTTGGGTGGAGGAGGGTGATGGACCTCCGCGGTCGTCGTGTGACGAGTGAGAGCAGGTTGGAGTGGCGGAAACGCTCTCTCGTCTAGTACTGGGGGTGCAGTCACTGCTGGACAACGTTGCTGCCCCCAAATGAAAGTACCCGGAGGTGCCGGATTGTTGCTGCTCGCCTGCTTCTCCATCACCCAGGCAGCTTGGAATTCTCGGCCACGATCGACCAGAGCAATTCTGGTTGGACAGCTGGGGTGCCACACATGGTGTTTCCCCGAGCAGTTGGGGCAGCGGGTGGAGACAGGCTCCTTGGCCTTGAATTTTACTAGGCATCTCTCCGTTTTGTCTGGGCCACTGCACATCCCACAGATCACAGGCCGGTTGCAATTGGCTCTGTGGTGCCCGTATCGCTGGCACCTGTAGCAGCGGAGTGGCCCGGGGGTGAAGGGGCGGAGGTGGTACTCTCCCCAGTTCCCCAGGTCGATAACAGGGATCAGAGGACCCCGCAGGGTGACGACAACCTGCCGAGTCTCCTCCCTGGTCCGCGCTTTCTGGCAGCGGGTTGCCTCTTCGACCTGAGGGTGCTGGAGGAGTATCTCCACCGGCATCCGCAAAGGATAGCCCATCACGACTGCTTTGGAATTCTGCTGCCCAGGTGTCAGCTCTATTATTTTGACAGGAGAGGCCTCGTCCTGTGCTGTCGCCCTTAACAGATCGTATGCTCCATCGTCTTCTGGGACCAAGACTGAGCTGCCGTCTTTCCCAATGACATTGGAGCATCGCAGCCCTGGCAGATGGCGTTCCAGTGTGGCTACAGCATCGTAGCTTGTCGCGTACCCCTCTTGCACAGGCACGCGGAACGCTGGATAGGAAGAGCGAGGTGGAGGGCGCACGGCTACCGACACGGAGGGATGCCTCCGTGGCACCGAAGTCCTGGATGCAGGAGGGGCGTTTCCCTGCGGCACTCGTCGTGGTTTACGCACCACAGGGATGAAACCGTCATCATCAAGAGAGTTGACGGGTGTAGCAGAAGTGGCAGCTCCATCAGGGGGAGTAGCAGTAGTGGGTGCTGCTGCAGTTCTCTCTCTCTTGTTTGCAGCCATGGCAGCAGGTGGTGGCACCTTGGCAGTGGTAGGCGCCTGAGGGCACAGGCGCACAGATGGAGTAGCGATTGCATGGGCGCTGTCAAGAGGCTGAGTTTTAGCTCTGGGGGCAGGAGGAGCCGAGGAGTCGTCCTCCATTCCTTCATGCACACGTGCAACCTTGGTTGCACGTGCACGTGCCGCAGTGGAAGTGGGGCCTGAAGCAGCTGGCCGCGCACAGGGAGCAGTCCCCTTAAGCATCGGAGAGGAAGGGGAAGCAGAGGCGTCGCCAGACGTCGACGAGTGGGAGCTGGCGTCTGAGAGGCGCCGCTCCCGCTTCGCGCCTGGCCTGGAAGCAGGCTGAGTAAGCCCCTTCTTTTCAACCTCAGGGGAAGCTGCTTTTGCAGAGGTCTAGCCAGACGTCGACGAGCGAGAGCTGCCATCAGAAGGACGGGCCCTCGCTTCGCGCCTGGCACAGTAGCAGGGCGGGAAGGCCTCTGCTTGGGAGGCAAGTGTACCGGCCCTGTAGGCCTAGGGGACCGGATCCCCTTCATAGTCCCTGGGACTGACAGACACTCACTGACACCACTCACACAGTCACACAAGCAATTACACCAACACTCACTCTTAATACAAAAACAATAAATACAAAAAGTGGCCTAGTTCCCTACAGTGACAGGCAACCTATGCTCCCCGCCCTCTAAAGGGCGACGTGGGAGGCCCTGCCACTGCCCCTTTCGGGACTTCCCTAATCTACCAGAGCCGCCCTCACTGCCTCCTTTAACCAGGCCCTAATGGCCCCCCCTCATGGAAGTGCCCTAACGGCACCCCTTCAGGGTTCGGCGTCGTACTACAGTGAGGGACACTAACGGCAGGCCAAAAAAAAAAAAGAAAAAAAAACACAGTCACAAACACACACGCACTCCCACTCACACCCAGGCAATCTGAGACGAAGTCGCAGAAAAACCTGGAAAACAGCAAAAAATCTTTCTCAGTGCCAGAGACTAAGTCTCAACACTGCCAAAACTGAGAAAAATGCTCGAAAATCGCCACGAGTAAATGAAACAGAGTTCAGATCTCGGGACAAATCGGCCTGACCTCCTCACTAGACAACGTCTGAGCTCGGAGTCTACGTCGTGACTGACCTGAGAGGAGGGAGGACAGTCTTAGGGAGCCGAATCCAACCACTGCAGGGACGGGTATCAGCAGCAGAAGGAGGAGGCCGAGTTGCCTGGCGGGAAGCGACATGGTGAGTGAAGCAGCCACAGCCACACCACCAACCTCAACACATTACCATCAACACATCAACCTTTAGCACGTCCTTGCTGCGCATGACAGTGGGAACACACAAGCTTCGGCAAACACGTCGACCTCTGCGATCTTCCTAGGGGGCACGTCACGGTGTCAAATCGTTATCCTTACATACAACACGAGGGTCATTCTGCTTATGTACCTACTGCCGAACCCCTACTTCAGCAAACACATTAATATTTATTTTCACAACCCTTCAACGCAAATCATAATCCAAAACATTATTATAAGCCAACATACAACCTTTATGATCTCCCTACCAAACGACATGCGCCGTACACACTGCACGAGACCTCTACAGACACATTTCACAAAAACACCTTGAACTTTATCATAACCCTACAACGCGTGTCACGACAAAACATTTTTTTATTTTTTTAATTCTCCTACTGCGCATGTCACCTTCACCAGTCAACACCACAACCTTTATCATGGCACCAAAACACAGGTTTTTTCTGCATTATCGAACACACAATCTGTTCTCTGTGTTGGGTCTTTTGAATTAAATGTGCATGCAATCAGTGCTGTCGGAAGAATAACAGTTTGACATTAGTAACATTGGCGATCAGGTGATAGATGTCTGTTTATTCGTAACAGAAAGTGAAGCAGTGTGAGTGAGATATGTGAATTATTAAATCTGATAATAAACCAGATAATAAAACCAAACATGCTCTATAATTTTTTCTTAAGTCCTTGAAAAAGCGAGTTTACATTCATATTATTTTTGATACATAAAAATAGATAGACTGCAAGGTGTTTAGATATGAACAGTAGGAAGTTAAAAAACAATATAAAAGGAAGTTTGTGTGTGTGTGTGTGTGTGTGTGTGTGTGTGTGTGTGTGTGTGTGTGAAGGTTGAGTAGCAGCAGCTGTATTATATACGAGAAAAAAGTAGCCCCATTTTTTTTCTTCTAGCTGCTGTCAAGAAATTTTAAGGAATGAAACAATATATGAGCATGAGAGCAATTATACCAACAAAGAGCCAGACTAGTGAAGGAATTAGAGATCAAGAGAAAAAAGATGAAATGCTAATTAATCATTCAATATCCAAGCGGGGAAAAAAAAAAATAACCTAAGCTTTTCGTCTACGACTGATGTGGCCTACGGTCCTGAAGTTTTTATTAGTTCAGTTATTTAATAGTTTCATCATAGGTATGTATTACTTTGCTGTGCGTTTTATATAGGTAATGAACATTACTAACTTGTGTTTAACTATTTTTATGCATAAGGTAGATCAGCAGGTCATTATCAAAACATAAAAGCAAGTTTCCATCATTGTTATCGTTGTCGCCCTTGCAAAAATCCCTCTGAACATGCATGGTATTCGCTAAGGTGAGTGGAAAGAAAGTCTATGGCAGTGAAGTAAGAAAGGTCATTCGCACTGAGGCCTCAGTATTCGAGGCGGTCAAGCCTGTAACTTCCACCAACTATACTGGCTCGAGAGAAGACAGTCAGGGTCGTGCTATAGCTGGCATGAGAGGTTTCGTAGCACCTCTTCTTAGAAAATAATTTTATTGTTACATCTTACCATTCTCCTGTGTGTTTTATATATCACTGAATAACAAGCCAAGTGGTTTCCGGTAATCTTGGAAACCATTTAAAACGCTGGGTGGTAATCGTATAACCAAATAATACAGGATGATCCAGTCTGTTAAGGCGCTCCACCAGATGGAGTCTATAAGGGTTTCCATCTGAGTGATGGTTGGGGTTTATTGCTCACATAATGCCGCTCAGGGACAGGTGAGGCTGGTCAGCTTTTCCTTAAAGCTCTGTATTGAGTAGCCTGGCCCCAGGACAGTTACGCTTCTGATGAAAAAAATAAAAGACTGAATAATGAATGGCTATGTCGATCGTCGTAATATCGACAAAGTTTTAGTCAGTGACATACATGAGAATTAAAATTATTTAGGTGTGACCGGGAAAATTCATCGCAAAGGAAGAGTTTTTACGAAATATCTCCTCGTCAGGTAGAATGCGATCCTCAGTCAGAGCCTTTTGAGAATGTCACCTGACAAACTTAAGAGAGCTGACTCACAAATGGTTTTCTTATCTAACGGGTATGATTTAATACATAAATCAATAAGTAATTAACGAAATAAAAATCAAACGCTAATATCTTTCTTGTCGCAGTGTGTCTTGCTACTTTGAGAAGATGAATATATTACTTAAAAAACAAGGAAGACTAACTTCAGAAAAAAATACCAAGTGAGGAAACTTTCGTGTCACTCCTCCACCACAATGCAATTAGTTGTAAAAGTGGCGTATCTATACATTATCCAAAGTCACTTCAATCTGCACTAGAAATTGAAGATTCCAGCAATACAGACAGTGCATTGGACCAGTGAGGATTGTTAACGATTACGTATTTAGAGGAGGAATGTTGCATCCAAAATGACATTAATTTGTCCATAGGATACTTGCCAACTGAACAGGGTCAAATACACTGCAATATTTGTTCAGGGTCCCCTAAAAATATCGACAAATTCAGTAAGTAGGAAATATTTAGTGTACAGTCGACAGCAGAAGTTCGTCCCTCTCAGCGTGCGTGATACGAGCCTGTTGATCTGGGAACACTGTCTGAGATAGAGTTGTCAGGTATGGTTTAAATGGCTAACATTAAAGAAATATGTTCGGAGATAAGTTAAGAACACATTCCCTAATGATAACATTGAACTGCAGCAGGTGGGATAATAACGTTATTGTGAAATGTATGACACTGGTGAATGAAGATTCTTCGTTAAGGACACAGGCACAGGATTATCTGGACTGGACTGATATTGCCAGCAAGTATTATATGAAATATTATAGAACGTTTGCAGTCCTAAAGGTGAGGTTGCAAGAAAACATTGATTACGTCAGTTACACACTAAACAAATACAAAAACTGACAGTGCTTGTTTCGCGAGTATACGGTTTTGTTTTACAAGTTAAATCACTTCCCTTCCTGACCTCTCTCTCCACCTGTTTCTCCTCTTCCCAGTCACGCTCTGCCATCATCCACATCTTGTCGCTAATGCTGAAAATCGAATGCCTGTAGGTAGAGTGTGGAAATATAAAAGTGTTAAATGAGCTTCTTCAACCTCATCGCTATGAAGTGCTATCCGTGACTTGAATATAAATGTTAATAATATGAATAAATCGTCACTGTGGTGGTTAGGAGACATTACTCGTCATCATTTATATAACACATATAATCATCGTTAATACAGTGCTCCAACTACAGTACACTCCCTCTCCACCCCCTCGCAGTCTCCTCTCCACCTCCTCGCAGTCTCCTCTCCACCTCCTCGCAGTCTCCTCTCCACCCCCTCGCAGTCTCCTCTCCACCCCCTCGCAGTCTCCTCTCAGCCCCCTCGCAGTCTCCTCTCCACCCCCTCGCAGTCTCCTCTCCCCCATCCACTGTCTCCTCTCCCCCATCCACTGTCTCCATCACTCCTCCCACCTCCCTTCCCCCCCTCTACCAGTACCCCTTGTCTCTAGCTGCAACACTCCGAACCCCTTCCCACGGTTTTATTGTACTGACCCTGCCGGACTTCATTTACTAGTTATTTCAAATCTCTGTTTTCTCTCCCTTCTTCATTTTTGTCTCAGGAACCGAACAATATAACGACGTTTGGGTTATGTTTTTGGATTGTATTCTGTAACAGTGTGTATTATTATTAGATTGACAGTGGCGGTCAAGAGGCATTAACTCTTCAAAGAACAGTAGTCAGTGCTTCAGTTCTGCCATCATTTTATTACCCCTTCTCCATAGCCATTAATCTCTTGCTTACACATATTGTAATTCTTTAGTCCTTGGTATTGAACACTAAGAGTTACGATGGACATTGTGTAATATAAGTAATCTGGTTACTTGTGTGTAATACAGTTGGCTATATAACGGGCACGATTATTGTGTTTATAATGTCACTACAATTACGACTTAAATTCCTGTATATGATAACTGTATTCAAACTATGAATAACCGATCTAGTTAGAGAGACAAAACGAAGCAGGGTATATTAAGTAAAACCGTGTGGAGGGGTTGGGGGTGTTGAGGGAGAGAATCAAGGGGTACTGGTTGGGGGGGGGAAAGGGAGGTGAGAGGAGTGATGGAGGAAACCAGTGGATGGGGGAGAGAGGAAGACTTCGAGGGAGTGGAGAGGAGACTGCGAGGTGGAGAAGGAGACTGAAGAAAGTGAGAAGAAGATTACGGGAATGGAGAAGGAGACTGCGAAGAGGTGGAGGACGAAAATGAAGGGAGACTGCGTGGGGGTGGAGAGGGGGAGTGTACTGTAGTTGGATCACTGTATTAACGATGATTATATGTGTTATATAAATGATGACGAGTAATGTCTCCTAACCACCACAGTGACGATTTATTTATATTATTAACATTTATATTCAAGTCATGGATAACACTTCATAGCGATGAGGTTGAAGAAGCTCATTTAACACTTTTTATATTTCCACACTCTACCTACAGGCATTCGATTTTCAGCATTAGCGACAAGATGTGGATGATGGCAGAGCGTGACTGGGAAGAGGAGAAACGGGTGGGGAGAGAGGTCAGGAAGGGAAGTGATTTAACTTGTATAAACAAAACCGTATACTAGCGAAACAAGCACTGTCCCAGTTTCTGTGTTTGTTTAGTTGTAACTGACGTAATCCAATGTTTTCTTGCAATTTCACCTTTAGGACCTGCAAAACGTTCTATAATATTGCTAACGGTAACATCAGTCAGTCCAAGAATCCTGTGCGCCTGTGTCCCTTAACGAAGAATCTTCATTCACCAGTGTCATTACATTTCACAATAACATTACTATCCCCACCTGCTGCAGTTCAATGTTATCATTAGAGATATAGTGTTCTAATCTCCGAACATGATTTACTTTAATGTTAGCCATTTAAACCATACCCTGATTTAACTCTATCTCAGACAGTGTTCCCAGATCCAACAGGCTCGTATCACGCACGCTGAGAGGACGAACTTCTGCTGTCGACCTGGCATACCAGACAACATTTCAGTCATCATTTAGAGAATCTGAGAGAAAAGACTGAGATTAATGATATTTAACTACTTTATTCATAAATCTGTCTGTTATCTAAATAATTAGAAGCCTTTCATTAATTGACAGAAACGCAAAGCAACTTTAACATAATTTGAAACAGAATTGAGTTATATTATGGTAAGTAAATACTTATTCCTCCCCCACCCCCCCCCCCCCCCCCCCACTAACCTTGCCCATTCATTTCCCTGCTCGTTTTGCATGTTCAATGAATATTCATACAATCGATAATTCAGTAATAATATTTTTTTCCCTCAGCAAGGAAGAAGGAACCAAAGGCCAGGAGCTCGCAAAATTGTCCCCCTCCAAGAAAAAACTAAAACAAGATTATAGAAGAGCTAAATTCAAGATCCGTACATTTCGAGTTGCCTGGACACATTGCGTGTGAAAGACTGGAGATCTTAGGCGAGTGAGAAAAACAGACAGAGACAGTTCCATAAAGATGACCTGTTGCATAATTGAAGGTCTGGGACGTAGCTGTTAACTCTTGCATTGGAAAGCTGGCCAGAGAAAGGGATGAGAGTTGTTACAATGGCAGACGGGTGCTTCGCACCCACCTTAATGGTGGACGAATGCAAACAGACAGTTCAGAGGAGCAGTGATCATTGAAGTAGGGATAGCAAAGACATAAAGATGCAGCAATGCGGCGAAGAGACAGAAGTTGAAGGGAGCCAGAAAGAGGAGAGTTAATGAGACGAAAAACCTTTGGCTCCACCTAGCTGAGTCGAGCTGTATGTGGGGAGCCTCATTACACATGAGACTTGTATTCTACACTGGGGTGAATGAAACTTGTGTATAAAGTCAACAACTTATGCTGGGGTAAAGAGGGCACGGGGTCGGTTTAGTACATTTAATCTCTTGGAAGCAGACTTGACAAGAGAGGCAATATGTTCTTTCCAGGATAAATCCTTAGAGAATGAAACCCCAAATATGTTTACGGATCATGCAGGACTGAGCTGGATATTGTTAAAAATTAGAAGGTACTTCTGTAGAAGATTTTGCAGGGTTGATAGATGTATGAACTGAGTTTTTGATGCATTAAACAACACAATTGCTTCTACTCCAATCAGAGACATGAAACAAGTCAGATATTAGTTGTGCCATAGCCTCATCCCTTGTTCATTGAAGTAACTGCTGAGACAAACGCTGCAGGAAGCGAATGGAAAGGCGAATGGTGGAGCCATCAGCATATAAGTGGATAGGGTTAGGTGTACAGCTTAGAAGGTCAGTGATGAATAAAACGAAGAGAGTTGGTGACTGGACAAAACCATGAGGAACACCAATGTTGATAGCTGTAGGAGAAGAACGGTGGCCGTCTACAACAGCAGCTATAGAACGACCAGAAAGGAAGCTAAAGATGAAGGCACAGATGGACGGATATAAATGGTAAGAGGGCAGTTTGGAAATTAAGGATTTATGGCAGACTCGATCGTAAGCCTTTGAGATGTCAGGAACAATGGCAAAGCTTTCACCAAAGTCCCGAAAGAAGGATGACCATAAGTATGAAAGGGAGGTGAGAAGATCGCCAGTGGAGGGTCCCTGACGGAACCCATGCTGACGATCAGAAAGGTTGTGATAGGAAAAAATGCATTAAATTTTTTTGTTATTTGACTAGTGAACTTTTTAACTACAGGATGTTATAGCATTTTGGAGATAGTTGGATGTCTTGGAATGGTCACCCAGATTACATTGATATATGCTTTAGGTAATACCCTCTAATTTGTCAACATTATTTATATTCCTTTTCTTTTTTTAAATTAATATCAGTCTGTCAGGCAGAAAGCGGGCCCACATCGATCACAGGTAAGTAACTGCTTCTGTGTGGCCGTCCTTCAGGCACAGTACAGTACATACGCCGTGTAGGGAACCGGCGCCCGCTTGTGGTTGATAGCGCCTCACGTTGTTGGACCTGGATCCTTCACAGCTAGAAGCAGGGATGTATGAGGAGGTTTGACTTCCACGTGGGCGCAGCAGCTGCTCCAGCACCGAGGATCAGTGCCAGCACTTTGGAGAGAGGAGAGAGAGAGAGAGAGAGAGAGAGAGAGAGAGAAGAGGAGAATCATGCCTGTCGTCAGTCTCTGGAAATTACTGCTGTATTTGATTTGATCTCCAGACCCTGTCCAGTTTGGTTATTTATTTTTTTTTTTTTTTTTTTTATTTGCCCGACTCTGGGCAAAGGCTTAACAGCCTGCACCCAAGGCCCAGTAGTCCTCCTACATACCATACATCCTCTACATGTCACCACTTAGGCGCTAACACCCACCGTCCATATTGAATACATGCCAGGGTTGTCTCATACAGGACTGGTGTATTGGTGTTAGAGGGGGTATGTTTATGACATGTCAGCGGGTCTTCTGGTAGATCAGTAAAGTCTGCTTTTACTAAAATCAAATCCTTAACCTGTTCCCTTGCCCCAGCGGGAATTTAAACCTGGGTCCGATAGGACTGCAGGCCACCTCTCAACTTGACTGAGCTACCGCCTTGAGATAATCTCGCCTACTGCCAGACTGACTAATGCAACTTTGGGAGATATTTTTGCATAGTAGATGGATTGACAAAGGCTTTATGTAACCTTTTAATCCGTACAATCCTCTTGAGAAGGCTGAATATAATTGGTAGTTTCAGAAATACTGGAATATATGATACAGTGAAGGGGTTAAACAGAAGCACCAGTAATATAACAGGGAAGAACTTTGTGATTGATAGTCACTTAATATTTTATTTTTACCCCATTGAATTTGGTGTTTTTGAGACTTTTTTTGCAATTAGGCTTTATCTCCTCAATTGTGAAATATTAGTTTGATTATTTCATTATTCACTTTAATATTTATATCACATGGATCAGTTACATTTTCCATTTCTTTTATGCATTGAACACGTGATTCTTCAACATGAAATTCAACTGTTACCGAAGATTTGTTTCCTATCATCATATTTCATTTTTATTTATATTTATGACATTGGTCCTCAACACTTTTACTCTCCGGATCTCGTGTCTGAGGGAAACTAAATTCAAGGAATTCTTTGGGGTTTGAGGCCCAGAGACTGAGGTAGCTAATGCCCAAACAGTATATATTAGAAAAAGAAAGAAAACCATTCGGAAGCCGAATGCTAATCGTCCATAGGATAGCTTATGCTGTTGGCGAAGGTCCAAGATTTCGACCATATCTTAATACCCTTAAGGTTTCATGTTGACAGCTCAAGCCGTTCATGAGATATAATGGTGCTAAAGGCAATGCCGATAAAAGCTAACTTTAAATGTGGCAACTGGCTGATTTCCTTGACCTTAACCACAAGTGCCACATTTTCGAACTCGATCCAAAATTTGGCCATATTTTGATACTGTGAAGGTTCCTTGTTGATAGCTTCAAGCCGTTCATGAGATTTAAACAGAACACACACACACACACACACACACACACACACACACACACACACACACACACTCACAAATACAGAACATATATATATATATATATATATATATATATATATATATATATATATATATATATATATATATATATATATACATATATATATATATATATATATATATATATATATATATATATATATATATATATACAAACATATATACATAAATATATACATATATATATATATATATATATATATATATATATATGTATATATATATATATATATATATATATATATATATATATATATATATATTATATATATATATATATATATATATATATATATATATATATATATATATATATATACATATATATATATATACATATATATATATATATACATATATATATATATATATATATATATATATATATAATAATATAATAATGTATACTATACTTCTCTCTCTCTCTATATATATATAAATATATACATACATATGTATGTATGTATGAATTTTCTGCCATCACTGGCCTCAGTACCCAACAGAGGCATATGAGCCTGATGGACTCCCTCCTGTTGTCCTCAAGAACTGTGCTATAACGCTTACACCCTGCCTAGGTAGAAGTCTTTAGCCTTTGTCTTTCAGTGTTGTACCTTTCCTTCCTTACTGGAAGTTTGCTCTCATTCAACCAGTTCCAAAGAAGGTGGCTGGAACCCTTCCCAACCCTCTAACTATTTGTCCAATTGCTCTAACATCCTGTGTCTCAAAGGTTGCAGAGTCTCTTCTTAACAAGAAAAATTTTAAAAGCATCTTTCCCCTGTCACAACCTTCTTTCTGATCGTCAGTATGGGTTCCTTCAGGGACCCTCGACTGGCGATCTTCTCACCTACCTTTCAGACTCCTAGTCATCCTCTTTTCGGGACTTTTGCGAACGCTTTGTCATTGAACTTGACATCTCTAAGGCTTTCGATCGAGTATGGCACTTAAATCACAATTTCCAAACTGCCCTCTTACAGTTTCTATCCTTCTATCTACAGCTTCCTTTCTGCTCGTTCTATAGCTGCTGTTCTAGATGGCCATCGTTCTTCTCCCAGATCAGTTATCAGTGGTGTTCCTCAGGGCTCTGTTCTATCACCAACTCTCTTCCTTTCATTCATCAATGATCTTCTAAGCTGTACGTCTAACCCAATCCACTCGTATGCTGATGATTTCACACTTCACCTTTCAATTTGGTTCCCGCAACGTCCATCTCAGCAGTTACTTCAACAAACAAGGGATGAGGCCTGCATTACTCCCTAATGTCTGACCTGGCTCCAGTCTCTGACTGGGACAAAAATAATCTTGTTGTTTTTAATGCATCAAAGACTCAGTTTTTACACCTATCAGCCCAACAAAATCTTCCACAGGTGTACCCACTAAAGTTTAATAATATCCAGCTCAATCCAGCATCATCCTTGAACATGCTTGGGGTTTCATTCACTCAGGATTTATCCTGGAAAGATCATATTACATCTCTGGTAAAATCTGCTTCCAAGAGATTAGGTGTGCTAAGCGACTTTATGCCTTCTTTACTCCTGCACAGATGTTGACCTTATACAAGGGATTTATTCGCTCCTGTGCTGGAGTACAACTCTCATGTCGTGGGGAGGCACCCCATATACAGCTCTTCCTAACAGGCTGGAGTCAAAGGCATTTCGTCTCATTAACTAAACTCCACTTCACAACCCTTCAACCTCTATCTCCTCATGCCTGCACTGTTGCCTCTTGATCTCTTTTCTATCGCCACTGCCACGGTTATTGCTCCTCTGAACTGTCTGCATAAATCCTTCCCACCTCTACAACGGGTGCGTACCACCCATCCTTAATAAACTCTCATCCCTTTTCTGTCCAATTCTCTAATGCAAGAGTTAACCATTACTAACAATCCTTCATATAATCAAAAGGTAAACTCTGGAACTGTC
>NC_136997.1:29931366-29933937 GCF_032717465.1 Coenobita brevimanus
AAAAATGGTAGATTACTAGTGGAGAAGGGAGAAAAAGTGAGCAAAGATGGAGAGAACACTTTAAAGAATTGTTGAACATAGAAAGGGATGGAAGTAATGCGAGTATAAGTGGCTGGGGAATGCCTAGGAGAAAGGAGGGAGGTGAGAAGACAGGAAGAAATTATTAGGATCAAAATTTGCTGGAAGCAATGAAGAAAGTTAAATCGGGGGAAAGCCCCAGGAATTGATGGAGTGTGTGGTGAAGTACTTTGAAGCATGGGGGAGAGATAGTAGTAGAATGGATGTGGAAGATGTGGAGATTGGCCTGGGAGGAAGGTAGAGTCCCGGAGGATTGGAAGTCAGGTATAATTATTCCCTTGTATAAAGGAAAAGGGGAAAAAGAGGGTGTGTGGTAATCATAGGGGCATTTGTCTTCTTAGTATAATAGGAAAAGTGTATGGTAGGATACTTATAGACAGAGTAAGAGAAAGAACAGAGAAATTAGTTGGAGAAGAACAGGGAGGCTTTAGGAAGGGAAGAGGTTGTGTAAATCAGATATTCATTCCTTGTGAATCTTTAGTGGAAAAGTTTCTAGAGAAGGGAAAGAAGTTGTATGCGGCTTTCATGGATTTGGAGAAAGCATATGACAGGGTGGATAGACCGAGTTATGGAAAGTGTTAAGAATATATGGAGTAGATGGGAAGTTGTTGAATGCTGTGAAGAGTATGTACGATGGTGCGAAGGCTGCAGTGCACGTGTGGATGGTGAACTGAGTGAATTTTTCTCTTTGAAAGTTGGTTTTGAAACAGGGATGTGTCATGTCTCCATGGATTAAACAATCTAGCACATGGATGGGGAGTACAATAAAAAGAGGTACAAGGTAGGGTAGTGGATGTTCAGGTGGCCCTGGTGAGAGAGGATAGTGTTTGAGAAACTCCCTGTGCTGTTGTTTGCAGATGATACTGTGTTGTTGAGTGAAGACGAAGGGGAGCTGCAAACAGTGGATGAGGTTGAGAGAGTGTGTAAGAAACGGAACCTAAAGGTGAATGTAGGGAAGAGTAAAGTGATAGATCTTTGAGAGAGGTGAAGTCAGTGAATGTACAGCGAGGTTGGATGGTGAAGAATTGGAAAATGTAGGTACGTTTAAGTATTTGGGTAGTGTGATGAGTAAGGATGGAGGTTTGGAGGGTGAAGTGCTTGAAAGGGTACAGCAGGGAAGAAAGGTTGCTGGTTCCTTGAAAGCAGTGATAAGAAACAAAAGTGAGCATGGAAGTAAAAAGTTACTACATGACAGTATTGTGATACCAACTCTAACATGCAGGAAGTGAAGCTTGGGCATTGTTGGGAAGGACTAAGTCAAGAGTGAGAGCAGTGGAAATGAGTTATTTAAGAGGAGCCTGTGGAGGTCACATGGAGAGTGGCTGGCAGATGAGGATATAAAGGAACGTTGTGGTGTGGATGTGGATGTGATAGGAAGCGTTGTGAGGAACACACTGAGGTGGTTTGACCATGTGGAGAGAGGATGGAGGGTGAACGACTGACAACGAGCGTGTATATGAGTACGGTGGAGGGTGGAAGAGGGCGGGGGAGACCGAGGATGCGATGGAGGCAGGGGGTGGCGAGGTATGTGAGAGCGGGGGGTGTGAGTTGGGAACAGGGCAGTGAAATGGCAGAGGACAGGGGCTGACCCCAGGCGATTTGTTTTGTGGCCACTAGGCGGGATTGAGGCGTCAGGCAATGAATGAAGATAGATAGATAGACGTTCACGAATAAATCACTTCGACAGCGCAGGATTGAGTATGACTGATAGTTAACACCTGATTAAAGATGTCACAGTGCGGTGGAAATTGTCCTTCCCATATCTGGCTTCATGTGCCTGTGTCAATTTGTTGGCATTGACATGTAATCGCTTCCAACACTTTTTTCTTCCAAGCGCCCCACTGTAAGGGGGTGCGCCTTGGCGTGGTGGTGGGGCTTGAAGCGTGGTTGGCAGTGCCACCTGCTTGGGAGGCATGGCCACCTTCGTAGGGTTCGGCATTCCATCGACCTCGTGGACCAGAAAGCACTCCTCTGTCACTGGTAGAGGAGAGCCTACTGATGGTATCTAGTCCCTGCCCATATGCCATCTAGGGCAGGACTGTTGCTCTCCCCACATGTTTGCCGTGCGTGGGGTCCCGTAATGCTGGGAGACGGGAGTCCTGGAGGTTGAGCGATGCACATGGTGCACCCTGCAGCTGGCAATACACCTCTTTGGTCCCTTATTCTGGCTAGACGGGTGGCCTGGTTGGGCCAGGCCAAGTCAATCGGCTGGTCACTGGCTAGCCATCCAGGCTAGTCACCTAGTGGCTCTAGGGTCAAGCAGGCACTGGGGTTACCTAGTGGCTCCTATCGTCCTGGAGTCACCCTTTGTCAGAGATGATCCCCTTGGTGGTTGCCTGCGTATACTTTCCCACTACCTCTGGGGTCCGCCAGTGGTGCTTTCACCTGGCATATGGCCTCCCCTTGTTGGGCTCCATGGTGGGTGGAGGGGTGGGGGAATGAAGGTTGGTTTTTTGCATACCTGTATCTAGTTTTCAGCTGACGACCTGGTTC
>NC_136997.1:29934037-30076537 GCF_032717465.1 Coenobita brevimanus
TGTGCAGTGGTACGCCCCAGTCCCGACATTTTTGGACCGTTTTTTTTTGGCTCAAACAGCCGCTTTTGGTGAGAAACATCGAAAATACATAGAGAAATCGCTCACCTGAGGTTTAAAATACTCGATCCAGGTACGAGTACCTCCTTACCTGACTGGGTTTTCTAACAGGCTGGCACCAAAGAAAACGAGTTCTATGGGAGGGTAACTATTTTATCCACTCATAAACAGTATTTATTTATTTACTTGGTACGAATTTTTATGTAGTACAAGAGTATATTGGTTTTCAAACAGTAATATAGGTATTATAAGCATTGTTTCACTCACTAACTCATCACCATTCATGACCTTTTTTTCCCACATTACCTGATCATCATTTCTGACTGTTTCTTCCTCTAATGCTATGTAAACTTTGTCCTCCACATTGTCATTGATTGGGGAATCACTCTGGCCCTGAATGTCTTTATTGGCCAAGTCATTGGTAACAGGTGAATTGCTGAGACAATGGCGTGCAGGGGGGTGGGAGAGGTTATGCGGTGTAAGGCATTGTCCCTGCTTGGCATCTTGTAGAGGAATAGAGGAAGGTGTCCCGTGTATACGTGCCAAAAATCACTCGCGAAATCATTCGCAAAAATTGAAAATTGTGCAAATTAGGGACCTTGCAATGTTGCCACGTTAATTCACGTCTCCGGGATATGAGTGACATCATGTGAGGACGTGAATTCACATCTCCGGGACGCGGCGGGTTAAGCAAGATTTTTTTTTTTTTTTATGCGAGGAAGAAGGGACCAAAGGCCATGAGCCCGCAGTAACAGTTCCCTCCAAGAGAAAAACAAAATTCAAGATCCGATCATTTTGAGATGCCTGGACACACTGCGTTTGAAAGACTGGAGATCATAGGCAGCAGGAAATACAGACAGAGGGAGACAGTTCCAGAGCTGACCTGTTGCATAAATGAAAGACTGGGAGTAACGGTTAACTCTTGCATTAGAGAGTTGGACAGAAAAGGGATGAGAGTTTGCTGCCAGACGGGTGCTACGCGCCCGTCGTAGAGGTGGAGGAATGCAAGCAGACAGTTCAGAGGAGCAGTGACCATTAAAGTAGCGATAGAAAAGAGATAAAGATGCAACAGAGCGGCGAAGAGACAGAGGTTGAAGGGAGTCAGTAAGAGGAGGAGAGTTAATGAGACGAAAAGCCTTTGACTCCACCCTATTGAGAAGAGCTGTATGTGGGGAGCCTCCCCACACATGAGAGTTGTACTCCACACAGGGGCGGATAAAACCCCTGTATAGAGTCAAAACTTGTGCAGGGGTAAAGAAAGAGCGGAGTCGGCTTAGCACACCCAATCTCTTGGAAGCAGATTTTACAAGAGATGTAATATGATTTTTCCAAGATAAGTCCTGAGTAAATGAAACCCCAAGCATGTTCAAGGATGATGCAGGATTAAGCTGAATATTATTAAACATTAGTGGGTATACCTGTGGAAGATTTTGTCGGGTTGATAGGTGTAAGAACTGAGTCTTAGATGCATTAAAGACAACCATATTATTTTTACCCCAGTCAGAGATACGAGCCAAGTCAGACATTAGGTGTGCCATAGCCTCATCCCTTGTTTGTTGAAGTAACTGTTGAGATGGGCATTGCGGGAACCGAATGGAAAGGTGAAGGGTGGAGTCATCAGCGTATGAGTGGATAGGGTTAGATGTACAGCTTAGAAGATCATTGATGAATAAAAGGAAGAGAGTTGGTGATAGGACAGGGCCCTGAGGAACACCGCTGTTCATAGATCTAGGAGAAGAACGATGGCCGTCTACCACAGCGGCTATAGAACGACGAGAAAGGAAACTAGTGATGAAGGCACAGATAGAAGGATAGAAACCGTAGGAGGGCAGTTTGGAAATTAAAGATTTATGCCAGACTCGATCGAAAGCCTTTGAGATGTCAAGTGCAATGGCAAAGCTTTCGCCAAAGTCCAGAAAGGAGGATGACCAGGAGTCTGAAAGGTAGGTGAGAAGATCGCCAGTGGAGCGTCCCTGACGGAACCCATACTGACGATCGGAAAGAAGGTTGTGATAGGAAAGATGCCTTAAAATTTTTCTATTAAGAATTGACTCGAAAACTTTTGAAATACAGGACGTTAAAGCAATTGGACGATAGTTGGAGGGTTGGGAGTGGTCACCCTTCTTAGGGACTGGCTGAATGAGAGCAAACTTCCAGCAAGAAGGAAAGGTACAAGTTGACAGACAAAGGCGAAAGAGTTTACCTAGGCAGGGTGTAAGCACAGAAGCACAGTTCTTGAGAACAACAGGAGGGACCCCATCAGGCCCATATGCCTTGTTAGTACTGAGGCCAGTGATGGCAGAAAATACATCAACTGAAGAAATTTTAATGTCAGCCATGAGGAAGTCAGAGGGGGGAAGTGATGGAGGAACAGCACCGGAATCGTCTAAGGTGGAATTGGAGGAGAAAGTCTGTGCGAAGAGATCTGCTTTATTAGTAGAAGAAATAGCTACAGAACCATCAGAGTAGAAAAGAGGAGGGAAGGATGATGAGGTAAAGTTGTTAGAAAGATTTTTGGCAAGGTGCCAGAAGGAGCGGGAAGAATTCGAGTTGGAGAGTTGAGAGCATTTAGTATGGATGAAATTATTTTTAGTAGAGCGAAGAACAGACTTAGCACGATTCCGGGCAGAAACGTAAAGACGATGTGATTCAGGGGTGGGTTGGCTCCGGTACCTTTTGTAGGCCTTCTCCTTGTTGCGGACAGCATTAGAACAAGCGTGATTAAACCAAGGCTTTCTTGCGTTAGTCAAAGGATATGAGAAAGGAATGTATGCTTCCATGCCCGAGAGAATAACCTCTGTAATGCGAAAGGCACACTCAGATGGCTCACGGCCATGGAAGCAATAATCATTCCAGGGAAAATCAAAGAAGTACTGCCTGAGGGCCTCCCAGTCCGCAGCTCCAAAATGCCACAGACGACGCTTCCCTGGAGGGTCCACAGGCCGTACCGGAGTGATAGGACAGGTTAAGGTAATAAGGTTGTGATCGGAGGAGCCCAACGGAGAGAAAAGATTAACAGAGTAAGCAGAAGGATTAGTTGTGAGGAAGAGGTCAAGTATGTTGGAGCTCTCTCCAAGGCGGTCAGGGATACGGGTAGGGTGCTGTACAAGCTGCTCTAGGTCATTAAGGATAGAAAAGATGTAGGCTTGTTCACCAGGTGGATCCGTGAAAGGAGAGGAGAGCCAAAGGTGGTGGTGAACATTGAAATCTCCTAGAATGGAGATTTCAGAAAGGAGAAATGGACAGAATGTGTTCCATCGTAGAAGTAAGATAGTCGAAGAATTTTTTGATAGTCGGTAGAATTAGGGGATAAGTAAACAGCACAGATATATTTAGTCAGAGAATGACAGGAAAGCCGAAGCCAGAGTGTGGAGAATTCAGAAGAATCAAGTTCAGGAACACGAGAGCAAGATAAGTCGTTGCGTATGTATACACAACAGCCACCTTTGGCTTTGAAATGAGTATAGAGAAAGTAGGAGGATACAGAAAAGGGTTTGCTGTCAGTTGCCTCAGACAGCTGAGTCTCCGTTAGAAAAAGAAGGTGAGGTTTAGAGGAGGAGAGGTGGTGCTCAACAGAGTGAAAGTTAGATGAAAGGCCGCGAATGTTGCAGAAATGAAGAAGAAGAGAGTCAGACAGTGGTTCCAGGCACCTCGAGTCGTCACCGGGAGAGGGGCAGATGGCGGGGGCATTTATGGTCCCCCCCCCTGGGGACTCCGAGGCTGGGTGAATTGACGCCATTTTTGTTTAATTTAGAATAGGAAGTGTAGTGTGTACTGTGCATGTAGTTTGGTGAAGATAGTTAGAGAAATTGTACTGGAGAGCATGCTGGCCTACTCTCTGTGTAACTGAGACACTGAAAAAGTTCAGCAAAGGGGGATGGTCAGGAACTAGTCCTGAGGGCTAATGAAACGGGAGCTCCAGCACTCCCTGTCATCAACTTTCCATCCACCTCGGGAGTACTGCCCTGCTCGACTGGTGCTACAGTCTACTCCACATGATATAATATGTTTACATAATATGTACAAAAAGTGAAGAACCTCACCCAACAGACCACCATCGACTGCAAGTGCCCAATACCTTTCTATATTGCACACTTGAACTCATCAGCTGGTGACAGTTAGTCGAGGAACGGGGTTTAATGTAGGGGACATCAATATTAGAAATAGGTCAGTGGGAGAAGGAACTATTTCAAATACATCAACAGTCAGCCCTAATTAACCCGTCACGTCCCGAGGTATTCCGCACCTCCGACATCCCCCAGTCCCGAGGTATTTTCGATTTTTTTTTTTTTGGCTAAAACCTTCGCTTTTGGTGAGAAACATCGAAAATTCATAGAGAAATCGGCCTCACCTTGAAGGTTTAAAAGTGCCCAATCCAGGTAGGAGTTCCTCCTTACCTGAGTGGGTTTTCTAACATGCTGGCACCAAAAGAAACGAGTTCTATGGTGAGGGTAACTATTTTATCCACTCATAAATGGTGCATTTATTTATTTACTTGGTACGTAATGTATATGTAGTATGACAGTATATTGGTTTTCAAGCAGTAATAAAAGGCATTATAAGCATTTATTTTCACTCACTAACTAATCACCATACCTGACCTATTTTTGCCACACTACCTGATCATTATTTCTGGCTGTTTCTTCTTCTAATGCTATGTAAACATTGTCCTCCACATTGTCATCGATTGGGGAATCACTCTGGCCCTGAATAACTTTTACTAGCCAGGTCACTGGTAACAGGTCCTTTGCCAAGACAATGGCGAGCAGAGGGGGGAGGGGGAGGTTATGCAGTGTTAGGCATTGTCCCTAGCTTGGTATCGCTTTTGTACAGGAATAGGATGAAGGTGTCCCGTGTATGCCATACGATGAAAATCACGTGCGAAAATTGAAAATTGTGCAAATTAGGTACCTTGCATATTGCACGACGTACTGGTGCGTCGCTTGGGACTAACAAATACCGCAAATCGTAGTGTAGACGTGCACTCCATACATTAAATCGGGACGGGGCGGGTTAATAGTACAATATATACATATTTACAGTTGATAAAAACCATAACCACACAGTAAAAAAGTCACATCACTCTGATCAGTCTGGTCTCTCTCAAGAAAGCCATCAATTTATCGTCATAACAATGTCCCCACTACCCAGGATGGTGGAAATGGTGAAGGGGACGTCTACTGCACCGCAGTAATTTATAAGTGAAGCACGTTCATGAATAAATCGCCGACAGTGCAGGATGATATGACTGATAGTTAACACCACATTACAGATGTCACAGTGCTGTGGAAATCGTCTTCCCAGATATGGCTTCATGTGCGTTACAATTGTGGCATTGAGCCGTAATCACACCAACACTTTTTCTTCCAGTCGACTGGGACGGTTGGCAGTGGCTCAGTCGCCCAAGTACGGCTTACATGTTGGAATATTAAGTGCTGCTCCACTGACCTTGCCACAGAAGATTTATTGATTTCTTCCTGAGAGAGAGACTTAACCATAGATCGCGAGGAACGTCCCAAGGCTCCTCGAGTTCTACAGCTTACTTTGCAAGTAAGTCAGCCTGCTCATTGCCATAGATACGTCAATGACCAGGCACCAAGATCAGCGTGAATGACTTGTTGCATGAATGCAACTTATTAACAATGTGGCCCTGGATCTCGTGCGAGTCTGTAGTGCAAGATGCAATTGCTTGAAGGGCTGATTTCGAGTCTGAAAACATGACAAATGAGTCATGCCTAGAACTGAGAGCATAGTCTATGGCTTTGTCAACAGCAAGAAGTTCGGAGGTAAACACAGATGTATGAGTCGGTAGCTGATACCTGAGGGCACATTCAGTCGACCACACACTTGCACTCACACATTCACCCGACTTGGAGCCGTCGGTGTACAAGTGGTGGGACTCCAAGTGACGAATGATGATGTTACGAAACAAATGGTGGACCTCTGCCTCCCGGCGCCTTGGCCTTCGGTGCTGGGAGCCATGTAACATCAACAGTAAAGCCGGGTGGCTCCCAAGGCACTATATTTTTAAGAACCAACTTGTCACAGTCACTGGGGTCCATACCAAGCTCCTGAGTCAGTAAGTGGAGGGCGAATCTGCAAGTGGCCGAGCGCAATCCCCCGCATGAAGATGGTAGTATTGACGCAGGGGGTAAATAGGCCACATTGCTGATATATGTTCGTATGCCGTATGAAAAGGTCTCTGTGGGTGGTTACAGCTGAATAATGGGAGGGGAGGCACATTCGCCTCCACTTCCATACGAACTACACGTGGTACACACCAGACGGCTCCTAAGACACATTCATGCAAACATTTATTCTGTAGCACATCCAATCCTTTCATTGTGGCATCCCGGATGCCAAGCCATACACCTGTGCACCATAAGTCTAGCTTCTGATCAAATAAGGGACTTATACACCATTAATAAAGATTTTCTGTTGGCACCCCATTGCTAGTACCTGCTGGGTACTTAAGGACATTTAACAGTTTATCACAACGAGCAAGCAAAGTATTAACGTGAAGTTTAAAATTCATTCTGCGATCAAAGTGGACGCCCAAAAACTTTACAAAATTTTGAAAAGGTACCGCTTGAATATCCAAAAATAATCGCAAATTGGGGACGTTACGAGTTGTAAAAACTACAGCGGCACACTTAGTGATGGAAAACTTAAATCCCCACTGCAAGGCCTGTTGGTGGATGGAGTCAAGGGCTGCTTGAATACGCCCAGCCGAAAATAGGGCATTACGGGAGGAGTGCCATATTGCACAATCGTCAGGATAGAGCGAGTATTTAAGATTCCTGGGGATGGGAGCTGATGACAGAATATCATTGATCATAACTCTAAATAAGGTAGGACTAAGCACACTTCCCTGTGGCACCCCGTTTCCCTGGATAAATATATCCGATGTTACGTTACGGGGCAATTTGACAGAGAAAGTCCTGTCCCTTAAGAAATTTGAAATAAAAATTGGCAAAAATCCTCTTAAACCATAAGCATAGAGCTTCATTAGTATACCGTGTTGCCATGTCATGTCATAGGCTTTATGGATGTCCAAGAACACCCCTATCATGAATTCTTTATTGGCAAATGCCTCTGCAGTACAATGCTCCAAATTCATTAAATGATCTAGTGAACTTACAGTATGTATTTACGGAAGCCACATTGTTGATAATTTAACAAATTCTTCGACACTAAAACAAAAAGAAGCCTATTGTTTACCATTCGTTCCATGACCTTACATAGACAAGAAGTCAACACAATAGGACGAAATGAAGTGGGATGCATAAGACGACAAGCCTCTTTGGGTATCGGTATGACGTGCGCAAAGTGCCATGAGTTTGGGAACGTTCGAGACGCCCAAATCTCATTGTACAATCGCTAACATCTAAGTAATCAGATTGTCCTGATTAAGATGCTGGATCATACCGTACGTGGATGGTGTCTGGTCCAGGGCTGGTGTCTCTTACAGGATTTAAGGGCAAGGAGCAGTTCATCTAGCATAAACTCTTTGTTGTACGGGGGAGTCTACGTCTTCTGTGGCAAAGTCAGAAAGATAAAAATGGTAGATTACTAGTGGAGAGAGGGAGAAAAAGTGAGCAGATGGAGAGAAAACAGTTTAAGGGAACTGTTGAACATAGAGGATGGAAGTAATACGAGTATAAGTGGCTGGGGAAATGGCTCGCTTCACACACACTCTCCTCCTCAGTCTCTCACTTCCTCCATCCACTCCCCATGGACAAACCACTCTCACTGTGTTTCTCAATGCTTCCTATCACATCCACATCAACACCACAACACTTTTTCACATCCTTTTTGTCAGTCTGTCTCTCCCATGTGACTCCACAGGCTCTCTCAAATAACTCATTCCAATGCTCTCACTCTTGACTTGTGTCCCTTCAACAAACGTTTAAACTTCATTTTCCCATACGTAAGAGTTGGTTTCACAATACTGTCATGTAATAACTTTCACTTCCATGCTAACTTCCCTGTTTTTTATCACTGCCTTCATAGAACCAGCAACCTTTTCTTCCTTGTTGTATCCTTTTCAAGCATTTCACCCTCCAAAATTCCCATCCTTACTCATCACACTACCCAAAGTACTTAAATGTACTCTCATTTTCCATTTCCTCATCATCCAACCTCACTCGTCTTCACATTCACTGACTTCACCTCTCTCGAGAGACCATCCCTTTACTCTTCTCTACATTCCACCTTTAGATTCCGTTTCTTACACACTCTCCCAAACTCATTCATCCAAGCCTTGCAGCTCCCTTTCGTCTTCACTTAACAACACAGTATCATCTGCAAACAACAGTACAGGGTTTTACAAACACTGGCTACTATCATTAGGGCCACTCCAACATCAACTGCCCCTACCTTGCATCTCTTTATAACCCCATCCATATACAGATTGAACAACCATGGAGACATGACAGCCATCCCTATTTCAACCCAACCTTGAACTAGAAAATCTCCCTCCAATTCCTACTATCCACATGCACTGCCAGCCTTAGCACCCTCATACATACTCTTCACAGCATTCGACAACTTCCCATCTACTCCATATATTCTTAATACTTTCTCCACAATCCCTTGTCTATCCACCCTGTCATGTGCTTTCTCCAAATCCCATGAAGGCTGCATACTTCTTTCCTTCCCTAAAACTTTCCACTAAAGATCTAAGAATGAATATCTGATCTATACAACCTCTTCCCTTCCTAAAGCCTCGCTGTTCTACTCCAACAAATTTCTCTGTTATTTCCCTAGCCCTGTCAATAAGTATCATACCGTATAATTTTCCTATTACACCAAGAAGACAAATGCCCCTGTGATTACCACACACTTCTTTTTCCCCTTTTCCTTTGTACAAGGGAATATTTATACGTGACTTCGAATCCTCCGGGACTTTAGCTTCCTCCCAGGCCAATCTGCACATCTTCACATCCATTCTACTACGATCTCTCCCCCATGCTTCAGCATTTCACCACACACTCCATCAATTCCTGGGCTTTTCCCTATTTTGACTTTCTTCAATGCTTCCACAACTTCCACCCTACTGATTTCTTCCTGTCTTCTCACCTCCCTCCTTCTTCCAGCCATTCCCCAGCCACTTATACTCGCATTATTTCCATCCTCTATGTTCAACAATTCAATAAAATGTTCTCTCCATCTGCTCACTTTTTCTCCCTTCTCAACTAGTAATCTACCATTTTTATCTTTCACTCCCCTACCAACTTCATTACCACCCCTTGACCACCCTGTATGACTCTCTTTACCTACTTTTCTGAGAACATTTTCTTATATTCCCCCTCTACTTGACACTGGAAATTCCTTCCAAATTCCTCATCCACTCTCTCTCTTCTTCTGTTACTAATAATTTTCTTTCACCTCCCTCTTCTTTTCTGCATATAACTCTCTTTCCGTCTCTCAACTACTTCCCGCCCCTGTTTCTCTGCTATCCATTCATCAAATGCTTTCTTCTTTTGTGCCACAACCTGTCTCACCTCTTCTTTCCACTCCATGATGTTCCTTGCACCCACTATCGTCTTCTTCACCCCACACACCACCTCACATACTTTTGCACATATTTCCTCTGTAAATATCTTGCACACATCTTCCACGTCCCCCATCTGCTCCAATTCATATTTACCCAATCGTTCCTCTACTACTCTCCTATATTCTACCTCTTTCTCATCCTTTTGTAACGTTTCCACTCTCCTTGCATCTACTCCTTCCTCCCATCCTTCCCTTCTTCTATTTCCCCACTTTACTTGGACCTTGATTCTGACCACCACCAAGTGGTGGTCAAAAGTCCACTCCCCCAACTTCTATATGCTCTTGCATCCATTGCACATCTTGGCAGCCTTTCATCCTGTTACGGAACAGAGAAAGATAATGTACACCTTAAGTGAGAATACTAAAAATCACTACTGTCCTGTAAAGTTCCGGGTTCAAAACAAAAGAGTTAGGTAAAATTACAAGTTAAAGTTTAATGCTCAAACTAACAACAAAACATTCAGGACTCATAAGGATAATGTAATGGCAAAAACAGGTTAAATATATGGTTAACTGCAATAGCCTCTATTAGAATTACGAAATTAGCATGAGTAAATTTATCTAAGTCAGCCCTGATAAAATGACAATACCAGATAATACTCAGTGAATGCAAGATATATTATTACAAATACAAAATATTATTAATAAGGGCTGACACCCAAAACACATGAATCACAAAAACCTCACTAGGCCTAAGAATTAACACCCTATGCTACACAGTACAAGAAAAAATATAATAACACTCATACTCAAATAACACAGCTGCTAGATGGTTGGAGACTTCCTGAGCACTTACAATAATAACAACTGTACAGAGGGGGGACAGAGATGTGAACAAAATGAGGAGTAGATCTAAGTGGCAATAATGCAGAGACTGAGCTCATTATATAGAGGCAGGCAGAGCTTGATACAACTTGTAAGAAGGACGCGCAAATGAAGCCAGAGGGGACAAAGAGTTGACACTCCTGCTCTGAACAACAGAAAGAACGACTTACTCTACTATAAGGGAGGAGGGGGGGAGTGAGGTAGAACACGCTCGTGATCAAACATGCAGCATACTGTACGTTAGAATTATACAAAGGATGATGAAATCATAGGCTATGTAACACCTCCCCACAAAGAAAAATAAATTTACAAAGGAAATTTCTTATTACTCTAAAACAGTCTTTCTGAAGTCTAGATAAGCAATCTGCAATAACATTTTCTTTCCCCTTGACATGTTGTATGTCTAATGAATACTCCTGAAGAAGTAGACTCCATCTTGTCAATCTCTGATTTTTATCTTTAAACTTACTAAGGAATTTCAGTGGGTTATGATCGGTATAAATGACTATGGGGTCAAAACCAGAACACAAATAAAATGAAAAATGCTGTAAACCCAAAATCAAGGCCAAAAGCTCTTTCTCAATAATTGAGTAGTTCTTTTGAGGTGGAGTGAACTTCTTACTGTAATAAAATACAGGGTGTTCAATACCCTGATCATCCTCTTGCAGCAAAACAGCCCCAGCTCCTGTATCACTTGCATCAACAGCCATCTTAAAAGGCTTAGCAAAATTTGGAGTAGCGAGCACTGGCTGACTTAATAGGATAGCTTTAAGTTTGTTGAAAGAGGATTCACAGTTATCGGTCCAGACAAATTTAACTCCCTTTTTCAGTAGGTCTGTAAGTGGTGATACAAGAATTGAAAAGTTAAGAACAAATCTCCTGTAATAACCTACCATTCCCAAAAATCTTTGTAGCTCTTTCCTACTTTTAGGTCTGGGAAGATCACTTATAACCTGAACCTTAGCTCCTTGTGGTGCAACATGTCCATCACCAATTACGTACCCAAGGTACTGAACTTTAGCTTGACCAAACTCACACTTTGATAAATTAGCTACAAGATTAGCCTGAACCAAACGCTCAAGAAATTTACTGACATGGCATAGGTGATCTTTCCAGTTGTCACTGAAGATTAATACATCATCAATATAAACAACACACCCTGCCAAACCCTCTGTTACAACATTCATGAGCTTCTCAAATGTGGCTGGTGCATTCTTCATCCCATATTTCATTACAGAAGATGCAAAAGTCTTTCCTAGTGTTACAAAACATGAGATCTCCCTAGCACGTTCAGTCATAGGTACTTGCCAGTATCCCTTTAACAAATCAAACTTACTTATGTACCTAGCCTTTCCGTTCTTGTCTATGCAATCTTCCACGCGAGGGAGAGGGTAAGTGTCTGTTTTGGTTATCTGATTAACACGTCTGTAGTCAATGCAAAGCCGCTGTGACCCACTTGGCTTAGGGATTAGAGTGACAGGAGAACTCCACTCGCTCTGACAGGGCTCAATCATCTTGTGGTCCAACAGGTAGCCAAGCTCCTTCTGGATGAGAGGAACTTACTGGGTTCACACGGTAAGGAGGCAGTTTAATTGGCTTTGCGTCTCCAACATCGACATCATGCATCAACACAGTGGTTCGTCCTGGATTGGCACGGAACACTTGCGGGTACTCCTGCAGTAATGCCGAAAACTCCTGCCTTTCCTCGGGAGCTAGATGAGAAAGCTTAGTCTGGAGATCATTCATGATATCAGGATTCTTCCGCAAACTATCACTGAGGCTCATGTTGCATCGGAGAACTTCACTTGCAGACTCGGGTGGAACAGCTACAGTGCAGACTGGGTTATTTTCGTCCCGCCTGTGATATAACTTTAGCATGTTGATGTGACAAAGTTGCTTGTTCTTTCTACGATCTGGTGTGGCGATGACGTAGTTGACATCACTGAATTTCTTCTCCACGAAATAAGGATCACTAAACTTGGCTTGAAGAGGTTGCCCATGCACTGGTAGCAGAATCAAAACCTGATCTCCTGGCTGAAAGTGGCATAACCTGGACTCCTTATCATACCAAGTCTTCATTTTCTCCTGAGCAGCTCCTAAATTCTCTCTCGCCAGCTGTAAAGCAGTGGACAGTCGTTCTTTGAACTTCATCACATACTCCAGCAGGTTGACGTCATCTTCCTCCGACAGCCAGCATTCCTTGAGTAGCTTAAGGGGTCCTCTTACTTCATGGCCAAACAGTACTTCAAAAGGCGAGAAGCCCAGTGATTCATTTCGAGATTCTCTTGCGGCAAATACAACGAATGGAAGACCTTTATCCCAGTCTTTATGATGTTCCAAACAGTATTTCTTGAGCATCGATTTGAGTGTTTGATGATATCTCGCCAACGCTCCTTGGGTCTGGGGATAGTAAGCTGAAGACGTGATCTGGGTGATGCCCAACTCTTTCAGAGACTGCTTGAAAACATTTGACATGAAATTACTTCCCCGGTCTGACTGTACCTCCTTGGGCAGACCAAACTTTGTGAAGAACCCTAGCATTTCCTTAACCACGTTCTTTGCTGAGATATTTCTAAGTGGAATGGCTTCAGGATAACGAGTAGCCATATCAATCAGGGTCAACACATAAGAAAATCCTGAAGAAGTCTTAGGAAGAGGGCCCACAATATCCACCAACACACGGGTGAATGGCGCCTCAAAAGGAGGAATGGGAACTAGAGGTGCAACCTTTTCGGTCTGATTACACTTCCCCACAATTTGACAGGTGTGACAAGACTTACAATACCAGGAAACATCCCTGAAGATACCTGGCCAGTAGAAGTGTTTCAAAATGCGTGCCACAGTCTTCCTCACTCCAAGGTGTCCTGCCAAACTGGAATCATGAGCCACTCTAATGATATCCTGCCTACAAACACGAGGGATGACAACTTGATGTACAACCTCCCATTCACAGTCGGCTGATGCTGTTGGGGGTCTCCACTTCCTCATAAGTACTCCTGACTTTATATAATAACAAGTAGAAGCACCAGCTGACTCTTCCTCACTGCAAGCAGAGTTAGCTAGACCTTTCAACTCAGGGTCAGCAACCTGCAACTCATCCAACTCTTGACGAGACAAATTATCAACACTACGGGGTACTGCCTCATCTGGTGAGTGGTCCAAATTAGCAAGAAAAGTGTCAGCTAGGATAACATCATCATCATCATTATCCTCTAAGTCCCCAGTAACTTTAGACTTAGCCCTAGTGACAGCACATGTAGGGAACACATCAGGGACATCACAATCTGGGCCGCCCCACTGGCTCACTAGACAACTGAGGAGCTGGACACACTTGACTTCCACCAATATCATTTCCAAGTAAGAAAGTTACACCTGACATTGGGAATGTCTCAACCAACCCAACCATAATGGAACCATTAACAAAACCAGACTTTAAATTCACTCTGTATAGAGGGACAGAGAAGTAATTATTCCCTATACCTTGTAAGATTACAGTTTCATCAGAGGAATTAACATTAGAGCCTAGAACACTGGTCAGCATAAGGGATTGGCAAGCACCTGTATCACGATATATTTTAACTGATTTCCTGTCATTACTGTCCAGAGGACTGACAACGCCATCAGACAGGAAATTAGCACATGAACTCTTGAGAGTGTCACCCACGTTACTGCTCAAAAGAGGAGCATCATCCTGAGAATTTAATTTACCCCTCAATGCAGGTTCAGTTAACTCAGTTAAAGAATTCTGGGAACTCTCAAGGGTGGACACTAGACCAATTGACTGAATATTTAAAGACTCCTTTTAGTTCACATCACGCTGTCTCCTGAAACATTTCTCCGTAGTATGACCAAGCTTACTACAATAAGTACATTTACTTTTCTGAAATCTAAAGGTGGAGCTGGTATTTACTTCCTGAGAAACATCATCTTTATTCTCTTTCCTGTTACCTGTACTCTGAGTAGAGGCAACGTACTTACTCTCAGCTTTCCCTTTTTCTTTAGAATATCTCTTGTGAGTGAGGACATATCCATCAGCTAAAACTGCAGCATCAGACAAATTATCTATTCTTTTCTCATCAAGCCTTTTGAAGTCCTCCAGCAATATCATCTGCTTAAATTTGTCAAAATCAAAGTCCACATTCTTAGAATTTAACCACTGCTCTAACAGATCTTCTTTGATTTTTGCATACTCAACATGGGATTGCTTATCTTGCTGAAACAACTGAAAATACTCTGTTAAATCAGATTCATTAAAAGGAGGGACAAGTTTAACATTTTTAACCACATCAAAATCATCAGAGCTAGATGATCCAATTCCACCTTGTTTCATGCGATACTCATGGCCTGCCTGAATCCTAGCAAGTTCAACTTGTGCCTGAAACTCAGCCTCCTGAATACGAGCCTGAGACTCAGCCTCCTTAGCCTGAGACTCAGCCTCCTTAGCACGAGCCTGAAACTCAGCTTCCTTAACACGAGCCTCCTGCAGAGCTAGCTGTAACTTAGCTATTTCAATCTGCGTTTGCTCATTTGTAGGAGTTACATTAAACAAGCTTTTATTAATCATGCCAACAATTTGATCTTTAGAATGATGAGAGTGAACTGCAATTCTCAATTGTTGAGCAACAAGCTTAAGTTCATTCTTTGTTCTCTTTTCTACATCACACACTGTTTGCACATTTGACAAAAAATCTTTGGCTTCATCAAGTGTAGTAATAGTAGACATCATGCATAAATCACAGTCACAAAATATCAAGCAATATCCTTATGATAATATCCTGAATATCCTGATAAGAGGTTGCCAAATTTATGTTACGGAACAGAGAAAGATAATGTACACTTTAAGTGAGAATATTAAAAATCACTACTGTCCCGTAAAGTTCCAGGTTCAAAACAAAAGTTAGGTAAAATTACAAGTTAAAGTTTTATGCTAAAACTAACAAGAAAACATTCAGGACTCATAAGGATAATGTAATGGCAAAAACAGGTTAAATATATGGTTAACTGCAATAGCCTCTATTAACACGAAATTAGCATGAGTAAATTTATCTAAGTCAGCCCTGATAAAATGACAATACCAGATAATACTCAGTGAATCCAAGATATATTATTACAGATACAAAATATTATTAATAAGGGCTGACACCCAAAACACATGAATCACACAAACCTCACTAGGCCTAAGAATTAACACCTTACGCTACACTGTACAAGAAAAAATGTAATAACACTCATACTCAAATTACATAGCTGCTAGATGGTTGGAGACTTCCTGAGCACTCACAATAATAACAACTGTACAGGGGGGGGACAGCGATGTGAACAAAATGAGGAGTAGATCTAAGTGGCAATAATGCAGAGACTGAGCTCGTTATATAGGGGCCGGCAGAGCTTGATACAACTTGTAAGAAGGACGCGCAAATGAAGCCAGAGGGGACAAAGAGTTGACACTCCTGCTCTGAACAACAGAAAGAACGACTTACTCTACTATAAGGGAGGAGGGGGGGAGTGAGGTAGAACACGCTCGTGATCAAACATGCAGCATACTGTACGTTAGAATTACACAAAGGATGATGAAATCATAGGCTATGTAACAATCCATACATACATAGTCAATCGTTGCTTTCCTTTCATTCAGTTCATCATCCACCCTTCTCACCACTCGCCATATATACCTGTGGATCATTTTGTGCCTGTGGAGGGAATTGGCTATCACCAACCTCCTCCCAGCACAAATGTCCACTAAAGCACTGCCATTCTCATCTATTTCAGCAGGCACACCCCACTCATCAACTACTCCAGCCCCCTTCACATTCCCTACTTTACCATTCATATCGCCAATCAAAAACACTCTCTCATTCCTTTCAAACTTTTCCATGCACTCATCCATATCTGTCCAGAACTCTTCTCTCACTCTGCTTGCATGATCTTGCATTGGCGCATATACACACACACAATTGCCCACATTTGCAGTCCAACTTTCAGTCTTACCCACACAATCCTTGAGCCAACTGATCCATACTCTCTTATATTCTCTTTCCATCTGTTACTCACAACAATACCCACTCCTTCTTTTGTCCTCTCATTCTCACCTACTCCTGCACGTATACCGCATCCATACTCCCATTCTCTCACAAACTCACCCCTCCATTTAATTTCAGTTAATCCATATGCATCCATTTTTGCACCCTCAAGCATCTGGACAATCTCTCTCTCTTTCACCTCATCATTTGCACCCCTTACATTCCAGGTCGCCATCCATATCATGTCCTTTGTCCGGTCCTTAGTCGTCATCTTTAAGTCAGTCCTGGTCCGAGGCTTCTTGTTCATATTTTTAGTTAGTTGTTTTCCGGGGAGGGGCACTAACCCTCCGCCAACCCACTTGCTGTCACGTAGGGAACACATGTTGGTTGGCTTGGAACTCGATGTAGAGCTACCCTAAAAACAGGTTACCACTACACTAATTGGGTGGATGATGGGTGCCCCCACCTACAATATATGTATACCTTTATCTGTCTATCTATCTATCTATATATATATATATATATATATATATATATATATATATATATATATATATATATATATATATATATATATATATATATATATATATATATATACCTAGGCTTCTTCCCCCAAAGAAATGGAGGTAGCCGTGACAAATCAACAAACTCCCATTTTACTCATCCAAACACACACATTTATTCTTATATAAGCCCCAAGTGGAGCAGGGACAGATGCTCACCGCACCATTGCACACGAGGGTCAACTGTGCAGTGCAATCAGCAACATCTACAGCAGAGCCCAACTGCAGAACTGGTTTATCCCTGCCACATCATAATAGACCTGTCCCTTTATGCACCCCAGACCTGATCAGCTGATGAGACCAAATGTGGGAGTTTATCCAATCGGGACCATCTCATCTTTTATTCATTCACAATTTCTCTCCAGTTATTCCTATCATTTGCAGCCACTCTTCTTTGCTGAAGAGACATCTCTTTCACATCCAATGCTCTCTTTACACTGTCCATCCGTCCTATTCGTGGTCCTGCTCTCAGCCTAACACCTTTCACATCCGATCACGTTATCTTTTCACCAATCGCTCATTATCCATTTTCTCCATATGCATAAACCATTGCAACACTCTCTGGTCAACTCGAACAGCCATCTCCCGCATAACTCCAGTTCTCCTTTGCCCTACATTTCTCACTTGATCCATATGCGACACTCCATGCCTATTCCTCAAACACCTCATCTCCATTACGTTCAAACGTTTCCTCTCTGCTACACCGATATTCCATGTTTCAACCCCATATAATGCAGTCAGTACCACTACACCTTCATACATACAGTCTTCTCTTAACCTCTTTGCCCTCATTGTCGCTTTAGTTGTCATTTGTGTGTAGCTGTGCCCATACCCATCGACCTGTTTGTTGTCGTAAGAACCTTCATCAGAGAAAACGTTTTTGGCCGATCGGCATCAGTTTTGGAGGTGTCATAGTTTCCACGCCGCTCATCAAAAGTAAGAAGTTTGCAAGTGTGGGGCCAGAGATGCGTGCCAGCCCAGACAGGTTGATTAATACCTTACCAGCTGTTAAGAGAGAAGGTAGTGCACAGCGGTTCCTTTATATCCTCCTCTATTTACCCCCGTCCCAGGCGTGCATCATATTTCACTATACCAATAGTGCTTGTGTTTACTGTTTGGGCACTATTATGATTAGATTTGGTGTTTACAATATGTATTAGGTTTTTGTGAATCATTCCTGGCCGTTACCAGCCGTTGGTCCAATGAAGATTGTGCTACGCTACCTGTTTTTCACTGTGGCCCAACAACTAGACTGCCTCTACCCTGCAAGAGATGTGAGTATTCAACCACTGAACAATAGTGACAGTGAATCAGGTGAATATAGTGTGCAATAGCTAGTTTAGCAGCTTTTTAGGGGGAGGCGGGAAACTGCCTTTCGAGACGGGCATTGTCATGAACAGAATATTTGCCAAGGTGTTGATGAAGTCCTTGTCTTATGAAGGTATATGGTGGATAGTGTTATTGTGCAATAAACAGGAGTATAGTGCAACGAGTGTACGTGATAAAATATTGGCTAGGGCATGAGTCACGCATGCCTTACAGCCACAGCACGCCATTGTCAGGAGGGGATAATACTGGAGGTTAATAAGGATATTTCATTTTATTATATTGTTATTTATTCCATATGCTCCTTGTGTGAAATAAAGCATGAGTGTTATACTGATATGTTTATTGTATGCTTGTGTGGAAGACTGTAAACAATGCAGCACGTGCTCATCAGAAAATATCGTCTGCGATACCTTAGGTATTCGAAATGTGACACAGAGCACGTTCATGTACTGTTGTGGTGAAATATATTGTATTTCTCATAAAATGATTGATTTGGTTATGTGTAATGTGAAATAAAATCGTAAACAATGCAATGTGTTCTCGTCAGAAAATCATTGTCTGCTACACCTTAGCGCACCAGGTAGGGGTTACATAATTGACCTACGGAAGACGTACATGTACTTGTTGTGGTGTAATATACTGTGTATCTCATATATTGATAGATTTGGTTATGTGTTATGTGAAAAGAAAATGAAAGAGTGAAACCAGTGCATATAAGAAAGACTGCATCTCATACACCTGAGTTAGCACAGAGGTAGCGAAATCCAACGTGACATACGGAAGTTTAGATGGTGTAACATACTGTGTATCTCATAAAAAGACGGATTTGGTTGTGTGTAATGTGAAAAGAACATGAAAGAGTTAAACACGTGCTCGTAAAGAGTTCGTCTCATACACCTGAGTTAGCATGAAGGTAACAAAATGCAAAGATGGTGTACTATATTGTATATCTCATAAAATGAAAGAATTGGTTATGTGTAATGTGAAAAGAATATGAAATTGAACCACGTGATTGTCTGTAAATCATCGTCTGCTACACTTAGCGCACAGGTAGGGGCCACGTAATTGACCTACGGAAGACGTGCATGTACATGTAGTGTTGTAATATATTGTGTATCTCATAGATTGATAGATCTGGTTATGTGTACTGTGAAAAAAATATGAAAATGCACCACTTGATCGTCTGAAAATCATGGTCTGCCACACCTTAGCACACGGGTAGGAGCTACGTAATTGACCAATGTAAGACGTGCATGTACTTGTAGTGGTGTAATATATTGTGTATCTCATAAAATGATAGCTTTGGTTATGTGTAATGTGAAATATAAACGTAAACACTGAAGCATGTTCTCGTCAGAAAATCATCATCTGCTGCACCTTAGTGCACAGGTAGGGGCTATGTAATTGACCTATGGAAGACGCACACTCATGATTACTAATCTCTGACCAGGGACGCGTGGCAGGCAGTGTTACAACCACACACGAGCCTCTCATTCGAACACAGCTTCAGCACTAGTGGGCGGGGCAAAGAACTGTAACCAGGTGATCTGAAGCGTACTACTCCTCATATCACTGATATTTCCATATTCTTATGGATTCTCCTCCATAATATAATAATCTGTGTTTATTGACAGGGGCCGACATTTCTTCAATCAGTCTGCAGTTTAGCAGTTTCCAACATGTGCCACTATATGTGGGTTCTGGCATCATATATACCGTAATACTTAGTTATGATTTAGCGGCATCAACTGGCACACATTTTGACCAAAGGGGGCCAGCATCAAAGACGTCGCGTAGGAATAGGGCAACTATTCCCACTGGATGGCAAGGGCATAGATATAAATAGGACTAGATGCCGCATCGCCCATTCTTCAGGACAGTGGCAATGCGTCTTTGCGGCCGCCATCTTGGAGCGGTCAAGCATGTAATAGTGGGGCTTTTTTTAGAGTGAATTCAGACTATGAAAATGAATGTTGTGGTGGAGGTGGTGATGGTTATTGTTGTGGTGGTGGTGATGGTAGTTATTGTAGCGGTAGTGGTGGTTGTTGCTGTGGCGGTGGTGGTGGTGATGGTGGTTTTTGTTGTTGTTGTGGTTGTGGTGGTTATTGTGTTGGTGGTGGTGGTTGTTGTGTTAATTGTGGTTATTGTTGTTAATTGTGGTTATTGTTGTTAGTGGTGGTTGTTGTTGTGGTGGTGGTGGTTGTTGTGATGGTAGTTATAATGGTGGCTGTTGTGGTGGTGACTGTGGTTGTTGTTGCTGTTGTGCTGGTTGTGGTGGTGATGGTTGTGGATGCTGTAGTTGTTGTTGTGGTGGTTGTTGTGGTGGTCATTGCTGTGATGGTGGTTATAGTTGTTGCTGCTGTTGTTGTTGTGGTGGTGGTGGTGGTGGTTGTGGTGATGGTTGTAGTGGTGGTGGTGGTTGTTGTGTTGATGTTTTTTGTGGTTGTTGTCGTTGTTGCTGTTGTTGTGGTGGTGGCGGTTGTTCTTATGGTGGTGGTGGTTGTGGTTGTGTTGGTTGTTGTTGTTGTTTTGGTGGTGGTGGTTGTTGTGTTGGTGGTTGTTGCACTGGTGGTGGTGGTTGTTGTTGTAGTGGTGGTTGTTGTTGTGATAATTGAAGTTGTGGTTGTTGCTGTGGTGGTTGTTGTTGTTGCGATAGTGGTTGTTGTTGTGGTGATGGTTGTTGTTGTGGTGGTGGTTATTGTTGTGGTGATTGTTATTGTGGTTGTTGTTGTGGTAGCGGTTATTGTTCTGGTGGTTGTTGTGGTGGTGGGTGCGTAGTGATGGTGGTTGTTGTGGTGTTGGGTGCGTAATGATGGTGGTTGTTGTTGTGGTGGGTGTGTAGTGATGGTGGTTGTTGTGATGGTGTTGGTTGTTTTTGTGGTTGTTGTTGTGGTGGTGGTTATTGTTGTGGTCGTGGTTATTGTTGTGGTGGTGGTGGTTGTTGTGGTGATTGTTGTGATGGTGGTGGTGATTTTTGTTGTTGTTGTGGTTTTTGTTGTGGTGGTTTTTGTTGTGGTAGTTTTTGTTGTGGTGGTGGTGGTTGTTGTTGTGGTTTTTGTTGTGGTGGTTTTTGTTGTGGTGGTTGTTGTGGTGGTTTTTGTTGTGGTGGTGGTTGTTGTAGTGATGGTGGTTGTTGTTGTGGTAGTGGTTATTTGTTCTGGTGAATGTTGTTGTGGTTGTTGCTGTGGCGGTTATATTGTAGTTGTTGTTGTGATGGTGGTTGTTGTGGTGGTGGGTGTGTAGTGATGGTGGTTGTTGTGATGGTGTTGGTTGTTTTTGTGGTTATTGTTGTGGTGGTGGTTATTGTTGTGGTGGTTGTTGTGATGGTGGTGGTGATTTTTGTTGTGGTGGTGGTGGTTGTTGTGGTGGTTTTTGTTGTGGTGGTGGTGGTTGTTGTGGTGGTTTTTGTTGTGGTGGTGGTTGTTGTAGTGATGGTGGTTGTTGTGGTGCTGGTTTTTGTGGTTGTTGTTGTGGCGATGGTTATTGTTGTGCTGGTGGTGGTTGATGTGCTGGTGGTTGTGGTGATGGTGGTGGTTGTTTTTGTGATGGTGGTGGTTGTTGTTGTCATAGTGGTGGATGTTTTTGTGATGGTGGCGATTGTTGTTTTGGTGGTGATTATTGTTATGGTGGTGGATGATGTTGTTGATATTGTGGTGGTGGTGGTGGTTGTGGTGCTGGTGGTAGCGGTTGTTGTTGTTGTTGTGGTGGTGGTGGTAGTTGTGGTGGTGCCTGTGGTGGTGGTTGTTATGGTGGTGGCTGTTGTTGTGGTGGTAGTGGTTGTGGTTCCTGATTCATCTGAAACGTGAACTCGGTGGACTTCAGGCTTAAATTTCCCTTCTGCAACCCACCATCCTCCTTTCGGAGGATAGAGCAGCAGCTGAGAGACGTTTACATAACCAGACAGTTGAGCCTCTCGTGCTATCGGTGTCACCATAAATATATTCCGACGCTTTCTACACTCAAAAACAGCACAGTGCTGTTGCATTTCTAGGTAAATTGTGGTCAGCTTTGATCATCGTCAGGAACACGACATCGCTGCCTCGACCGTTCCAAGATGGCGGCCGCGCAGACGCATTTACAGTAATGTCATGCGGCATCTTGGCTTATTTATATCTATGGGCAACGGGGCCTGTTATCTCTAGAGAAAAACATTCAGTTCAAAGTAGTAGTAATAGTAAATTTTTGCCAGTGCTATAAGTATTATAAAGCATTCTTACTTAGAATATGTCGTGTGAATGCCGGCTGCTGTGGCAATCGTGGATATTTCTCTGCTATCACCTACCAAAGTTCGGTTAAAGGCTCGCCTCAAGAAATAGGTCAGTGAAATAATAAGCAGATTAATAAAACAGTGTATAAAATTCAAATATCACGCACTCATTATACACTAAGAATAACAGCGATGACCAAATTTGTCTATTTCTGACCATGCATATATTACTTGAGAAAGTAATATAATATGTGAAACAAAAGTGCTTAAGTGATGCTTAGAAAATTGTTCATTGAAGCACTAAACTTTTCTGAAACGATGGTGGAGTGTGTCTGACTGTGTAGTCTACGCCTGGCCACGACTTTGGCTAACTCTCTGGTCAAAGATTAGTGATCACGAGTGTACATGTACTTGTAGTGGTGAAATATACTGTGTATCTCATAAAATGATAGATTTGGTTATGTGTAATGTGAATAGGATATGAAAGAGTGAACCACGTGCTCGTGGCCCCTAACTGTGAGTTAAGTCAGGTGTAGGAGACGATGTTTTTCAAGACTTACATGTACCTTCAAATCATGAATCCTTGTTGTGCCAGTGTTAAGCAAAGTTATTAGCTGGCTGTGAATAAAATATCATCGACAGGAACACGACATCGTCTGCCTCGACTCCTTTATTTCAGCTCACACCCCTAACACAGCATTCCACTACCGAAACCCTTTGACAGCAATTCATTCTCCAGTTGGCTTGAAATGACATCAGTCTTGCAAAGATGAAATGCGGGTTGGCACCAGAGTAGTGGAGAAAAGTCCTCGATGAGAGTGAGTTGGAGAGTGATTTTGAGAGCGACAGTTCTTGGAGTTGACGTCTTCCGGCTGTGAAGAGGCCCTGCCCCGCCACTTTCCACCGTGGGAGACCACACCACCATCAGCAGCCAGCCTCACCAGAAAGCATTCCCTACCTGTAGGACCTGCCGGTCCAACCGCTTTCTTCGTCAGCTCTCGATCTCCAGGCCCCTTTGCCCCCTTGGGCAAGCCAGTGTCACAGGAGGCCGGGCCATCGTATGTCACCATGGCCCCTCCACCCACGTCTGCTGTGCAGGATGCTATGGTGACATCTTCGCTTGCCAGGCCGAGGAGACTGGTGTCCCCAGAGCTCTATGTCTCGTCCTCGTCCTCGTCCGAGGCGTCTCCTCCAAGATGAGGGTGCCATGGTCCACTGCCTGGACATGGTGGACGTCCAAGGGATCGGAGGGCAGGCCGGAGGGTGTCAGCAGGCCGACCTTCTGCCACCGCCGCTGAAGAGGATCCTGGGTGGATCAGTGGCCCGTTCGCACCAAACCACGGGCCGTTCACTGGCTCCCCAGGGATCAAGGTGGATATCCCAACAACTCCCCTGCAGTTCTTCCAGCTCTTTCTCATTCGGGAGTTGTCCTATCACACTGTGGAAACCAACTGGTATGCCACATTTTTGGGAACACAGCTGGATATCTGGTTCACCTGTAATGAAGAGGAGGTTACTGAATGCAACATGTATCCCTGTAGTTCAAAAGCCCTCTCCTGAGCTGAATAAAATCGTCTGAAAGAAGAAAAATTGTACTGAAACAGACTTTATCGAACTGAGAGAGTTAATGGCTCTTGATTTTTTAAAAGTCAGTTTATTTTGAGGACAAATTTTATAGAGATTTTTTTTAGTTCAGTATATTTTGGAAGGAACAAATTTATGTAGTAACCAATTTGAATTGTTATGCATGGAACCATATTTGCATTTTATAAAACTGGTATCACCGTTATGAGAGGTCCTTTTCTCCCATGTGTCGTTGGTGTTCGCTACTTGCCACAATCGGGGCAGTTACATGAATTCGACTGGAGAAAAAACGAACAACTGTATGGACCGTGTATGCGAACGATCTAACCACGTCGTTGGAAAATTGGTCTCCATATCAGCTAATATCATGAATTATTCTTATTCATAAGATGGTAGTTGGTAATAACTGTAATATGAATGTAGTGTTTAAATGCTGTACGAATGAAGGCAGATGTACTCTTGCGGCCAGGAGTTGTTAGCCACCCTCGTCCAGCCAACCCGTGTATGTGGCAGCGTCGCATTCACGAGCACAGAAGTTGCCTTCGATGCATTTCTGTCGAAAAATATCACATCAGCTTTGGGCTTGTAAAAATGGGTAAAGCAATAGTAATATTTGCTTTGAAGGTTTGACTCTGTTAACACAAATATACCATACTGATTATTTAATAACTTGTTTCTCGTATAAAGCCAAGTAAGTGAAATTATGTATATTTGGGTTCACTTCACGACTTTCTGAATGTTTGAACCAGCGAACACGGAGTGAACAAGTTCGAAACATTCTTTTGTTACCAGAAGAGAGAGAGAGAGAGAGAGTAGTGGGTGCCTGGGAATTTTAGAGGAATGGGGTAGAGAAATGAGGTGCTCAGCACAGTTAAAGAGGGATTTTTCTTTTCGTTTCGCTTGGCTTTCTATGCCTAAATGACTAAATGAAGGTAAATTATGAAATATAATAACTGGATGACGAAGTGGTAATAGGGTCTGGCTAATGGTTGTTTGGTCCAAGGTGTGCAGTGGTAAGCCTAATTCCAGGCAACGGTCGCTGTTAAAAGTTGGATATTGTAAGTCCCTTTTATTGTAAATATCTCCATGTATGTTTACAGTACGGTTATTCCACGCTTATTTTCACCCCAGGATTATTTTTATCTATGGACATTTTCACCACTCGGAACAAAATCTCCCATAGACCTATTTTTCTTAATGACTTTTTTTTTTTTTTTTGGTCAGATACCTACTTTTCTACGTAAACCTGTTTCCCCATGAACTAGTTTCCCTCATCGATGCATTTTCTCCCCACGGACCAATTTTTCCGTCGACCTTGAACCTCTGCATGGATACAGGTTTCCTACATGGACGTTTACCCATGGACATATTTTCACAATGAACCTATTATCCCAATAAACCTGTTATCCGACGTGGTTATATCACCCACTGATGCGTGCAGTTGAAACACAGACCTCTTAACCAACAGACGTATTGCACTATGGACCTGTTGTAACCCACTGGATATATATACCTACTTCAGCATGATTCCAGAATAATCTCCCCTGTGGATCGATTTTCACACGCTGATCTATTCCCAACTCGGACGTATTCACTCAAATGACCTAATCCCAGAGGCCTGTTTTCCCACAATCTGTCCATCCACCTACACACCCACCCATCAACGCACATACCCACAACCTTACTAAGTACAGTATGTCTCAAAAGTAGGACGACATAAACCCGTCTTTTGCGTTATCCTACAGGTAGCCCCACCACCCACTCCACTTAATGCACGAACCCCACTCCACCCCACTTAACCAGCCCAACAACCCTTTCCCTCCCTCTCGCCCACCTAATCCGCCTGTGAAACCACCAGCCTACACTAACCAATCCACCAACCCAGTCAGTCACCAACCTACCAACCCACATACTGTGCTCCACAAGTCCTATGACTGACAATTCAACACACACACACACACACACACACACACACACACACACACACACACACACACACACACACACAGAGGCGGGGTGGATTTCCTTACAAGATGAGTCTCACCGCCTAACTCAGTCGGTAGAAAATAGTACTCTTTACAGGGAGGTTGCCAGGCCGTAGATAATGGGCTTCACTCCGGCTACATACACATGATTTTATGCGATACGAGTAAATAACGAGCTCGAACTAAACAGGGAATATTTCCTTTGGCTGATGACGAAGGAGTTTATTTATCTCAGGATAACGTCTCGTCGGACAAAGTGAAAGATGGGTTTTATTCTGGGTAACGCCAGTTGACTTTGTCAAATTATTAAGCAGGCCGCGTAACTTCTGTTAAATGCCTTATGTTCGCATTTTTTTTTTCTCTGGTAGTTAGCACCTGGGGATTTTTAGCATACTCATGAGTATTTTTCTCATTAACTGGATATCCCTCTCTGGACAGAGGCAAATTACTTTCTTAATTACAGCTTTTTGTTAAATCAACAGCATTTATCCCCTAATTCATTATTCCTCCTATGGCAATCCTTAAAAAAAAAAAAAGACTGTTTATCACAAAGCAAGATGGAAGAAATATTCATACTATGGTCCGTTTTCAATGGAGCACAGGAATCCAGGGTTTCTCATCCCTTGCATTTCGCTGCGCCAGTCTGCCTCCAACTCATTCTCCAAAATTCACAGGCACCCACCATACACGCTCTCTCTCTCTCTCTCTCTCTCTCTCTCTGGGGGGCGCGGTAGCACAGTGGTAGCGCGCTGAACTTGTGATCGGGAGGTCGCAAGTTCGAGCCTCGCCCGGGCTACCGTTGCCGGGAGGGGTAGCTCCCTCCTGTAACCCCAGCGGGGCTATATGGCCTTAATTGCCTAGCTCGGGGAATTCATTTCTCCATTCTCTCTCTCTCTCTCTCTCTCTCTCTCTCTCTCTCTAACAAATGAATGTTTCGAACTTGTTCACTCTTTGTGTCCGCTGATTCAAATCTACAGTAAGGGAAGTCCAGGAGTGAAATCAAAGAAACATATTTAAGTCACCTGCTTGGTATTGTCTGAGAAAAAATAGTTACTAAATAATAAATGTGATATATTCGTGTTATCAGACACAAACCTTCAAAGTAAATATTACTATTGCTTTATCCATTAGTACAAGCCCAAAGCTGATGGGATATTTTTCGACAGAAATGCATCGAAGGCAACTTCTTGCTTGTGAATGGGACACTGCCACATACACGGATTGGCTGAACGAGAGGGACTAACAACTCCTGGCCGCAATGGTACAATTACTGCCTTTATCCACTCTGCAGGCACAGTTTCACTCATCCATGCCTTCTTACATATCTCCAACAAGCACTTCATTCCACTCTCTCTGCCACACTTAAGTATCTCTGCATACACTTCATCAGCCGCAGCTGCTTTCCCATTTTTCAGTCGCTTCACAGCACTCTTCACCTGTGCGAGTGTCACGTCTCCTGGTACTGCATTCCTTCTCTGCACACCCCCAAAACCCATCATATTTACAGCCGCTCTGCGCTTTCTTTTCCCATTCATCAGGCCTTCAAAATATTCTTTCCATCTGGTCCTTACTTCATCCCCAAAAGTTAAGAATCTCCCACCTACACCCTTCACACCATCACAGATCTTTCCGCTTTCACTTCTACATTTACACACACACACACACACACACACACACACACACACACACACACACACATATATATATGTATATATATATATATATATATATATATATATATATATATATATATATATATATATACCCGATCCCTTCCTCTCTTTCCCTCGCCACGTTATTCGCATCAATTATTATAGTTAACATCTCATTTTCCATCCTCTCCACATGGCCAAACCATCTCAGACGATGCATATTTCATGTAGGTAACTGGCACATTAAGGCAACACTTTGGCTGTGCATTTCCATACATCCATATTTGGTTTAACATTTTCTAATGACTTCGTCGTATTATACATAGACTTAAGAAACTTCATTCTAAGAAATGAGGACGCCAACGTGTTTTTTTTATTTATTCTGTTAAAGGTTTGGAAAGGTCAAGTTATTTATATCCAGTTTTTCTGAAAAGTTTATGGTTGATTTACTTAAATTTTTGTCTCCATTTTTGTCCTGGCAAACTTTCGAGTGGTAACCATAAATCAAAGCTTGTTGGCTAGCAACTCGAGGTACAGTGTGTCACCTCTTTTATCACACAGATGTTCACAGTTCGATTACCCAGACACTGTCGTCACTGGTTAGTGGTCCACTGAGCGGGTATGACCTCCTGATGGTAAGTGACGAACAGAGCCAGCATTTCCTTGACGTGAATCAGGTGGTGGTGGCGGCGGCCGGAGCCTCCCTCACGCCCGTCTTCCTCGCCACCCAACACTCACTCCTCCACACCTCCACTCCCTCACACCACACCAAAGGGTCCCATCTCACCGCCATAATCATCTTCCACCGTGACCCCACCGCCTTCCTCCTCCTCCTGGCGAATAATAAAGACTGGAACCCCAGTTACCTCGTCCTTTTTTGTCTCAATCCACACCTCAACACCACATCACTAATTGTTCAGCCTGTCGTCCAGCGCTCGGAGTTCATCTTGTTGCTGCAGCCACAAGTAGGATGTCAATGCTTCATCGCCTACACCAGTTTACCTACATGCACTAGGGCACCTTTGGGAGTGTGGAGCCCCGAGAAATTCGACACCAGACACGCACTCTTCCCTGATCGTTTCAGGAACTTACGTGGGCGGGTTTTAAAGGTACCAGTCTCCTGCTATGATGAACCATACTTGTACTTTGGAGAAGACGGTAAATGCAATGGCGGAAACTCAGACGCACTTCAGGTCATTGGTGATAAATACAACTTCACTCATAAAATCACCCTCTTCGACACAGTTGACTGGGGATTGAAGGAGAATGGAACCTGGAATGGGATGTTGGGTGATATAATATATAATATTAAGGACATAGTGATCAGTTCATTCAAGCTTACCACGGACAGTTTCAGTGACTTCGACTTCGTTTATCCCTACTGGCGAGTCAGCATTGCAGTTCTCCTTTGCGTGCCGCCTCCCATACCCAAATGGAGGAGTATCTTGTACCCCTTCTCTGTTATGTTATGGTGCCTCATCCTGGCTTCCACCATCGCTGCTGCCTCTCTGCTCTCCTGCATACTCCACTACCTCCACCACCTCAGTGACCCCACTGACATCGTTCTCAAGGTGATTAACCTCTTCGATCTGCTACGACGATTCGTGTAGCTGATAATGTTAGCATTTTATTTACATTATCTTTGGCATACTGGCTGCCAAAGTTATGCTTTGACTGTTGTATAGGTTCCACTGTAATGGAAAGGACATTCATTGAAATGTGACAGTGTGATGACTGAAAGTACTGTCATTTTGAAACATGAGTTACTGAGCAGGATGTCGCATCTATGGAATGAATTTTATACTTAAACATAATGCAAGCCTTTAAATTATTTTATAATTCTTGAGCATAACCTCTGTGGAATTATTTTCTCATTCCATCATATGAATTTATATACGAGGTTAAGAATGGCCTTCAGTTTGTTTGACAATCTAATATACTAAATATGTTTCCCCAGTATGGCTGTTGTTTTCATGATGCATATTATAACAGTCTTTATTACACACAATAATTTCACATAATTGGCAATATCTTTAAATGGAAGATTAAAATGTATTTATATTACAATTAATTATACTTGAAGACCCAGGTGTTTGGTGAAATTATATTAAATCAGTTCATGAATTAGTTCTAACGTAGCAGAGCATAAATATATAACGTACGGAAATGAAACAAAATCGACTCTATTCGTACAATTTGTTTTTTAATTGTCAGTATAATTGTACTTATCAATTCATACAGTTATAATGGAGAATCAACAAAATTATTGTAAATAATCACAGCACATGAATAATTCCTCCATGCCAGGTCCCTGCTGACCACACTGAATAAACACCTTCAGCCGAAAGGATCTCTCCTGAAATTAATAAAATCATTTAACTGTACACAAAACATCGAAGGAAATGTTCTCCAAACAAAGGCGTGAAATATTAGAAGACAGTTATAGTCGCAAACTGGCTGTAAATCCCTCTCATTAGTCTCAAGACAAACAGGCGAACGGACAGTTATGTTCATCACTCTGTAGCGGTTTAGTGTAGAACAAAAGCTTAGTGATATTCAACTCGTTCCATCACAACACTCTGAATTCACATACCTACGGTCAACTGTCTCTCGGAGGACCTAAAGCGGTGGCGTCTACACCGTGGGTCCATCCCCCAGAGGCTGTCGAAGTGGAGGACAAGGACAGCATGGGGGCCAAACCACCGCAACCCCCTCCCGGCCCCTTACGAGGTCCGAGAACCTGGGAGTGGCTTTGGTCGCCCGTGCAAGTACCACATCTCTCAACACAACACATACAACAACACTGTTTTTTCAACACCAAGCAATGACTCCCCGGCGGTCATTTCTCGAAGACTTCTTCTAGCCGGTGACATTGGGAGCAATCCAGGACCCATCAACAAATACACATGTCCAGCATGCTGAAAACCTATCACTTCCAGCCGACAGGCAAAGGGTTCAGTTCAGTGCAATTCCTGCAAGATTGGGATTTATTACACCTGCACAACGCTTGCATCCAGAGAATATTACACAAACACCTGGACCTGTTCCTTATGCTCCTTCCCCCCATGCACTAACCCCCCCATCAACCCCTCTCCTACTTCCTCCACACCTCTTCAGCCTGACCCACCGATCCATCCCACGCCGTCCAATCCCCCAATCCCTCCCATTCCACCCCAGTCTAATTCACTCCAACCCTTATTTCCATCACAGCCTTCTCCTACCCCTCCCTCTCCACCCACACCCCCATTTCCCCCCCGTGCTGTAACACCCAACACACATCACACACATAACACTAACATTCTTCAATAAACATTGATGGCACAAACACACAAAAAACAAGAACTCACACAACTCATCAAACAACAAAACATACACATTGCCATCTTCCAAAAAACAAAACTACGCAGAACACAAAAAACACCTACATTTTATAATTTCATCACCATTAGACAAGACCAGGCCGACGGCGGTGGTCGTGGACTAATCATCCTGTTACACCAATCCATCAACTTTTCAGATACTAGTGCACACACCTTATCACTTCTCCCCACACGACACCACAACAGAAACAGTCAGTTAAAATACGCACTGGTAACAAAGCACACATGACAATCGCCAATACATACATTTCTCCTCAATCGTCCCCCACAATACCACACAGTTACTCTTCTCAAATACACCACATCACTAACATACCCAACATCATCCTGGGTGATGATTTCAATGTCAAGACGTCGGGCTGGCATGTCAACAACACTGACACAGACAGAGGGCTGGTACTACAATCCCAAACAGATAATCTTTTCATCCTCAGCAATCTCCATGAACAAACCCATATCCCACACCAAGCCCTCTTCTTCCCATTATCCCCAGACATCACCTTTTGTTCCCCAAACCTCGCCCCATCAACATCCTGGAGAGTGGTCAGAACCCTTGGATCTGACCACCTCTCAGTCATCATCACTACCAAACCAGAATTGCCCCAGATGGCCACAGACACACATACACAAGTTATAAGAGGGCCAACTGGGAGGCCTTCACAACTGAAACAGAACAACAGTTTGAAACATTAAACAGTACATCCATCACAAACATCAACACCGTTGTGCACACTTTCAATATAATTAATGAAAATGCAGATAAAAGACACATCCCTTGAGGCAACAGAAAGAGACACAACCGAAACTTCACACCAAAAATTCGAGGCCTCATCAGTCAACACTACACACTGCAACACTCCTCAACCCCACATACACAAGACACTGTACAACAAACACAAGAAGTCAACACGCAAATAAACAATAAAATATCAGAACAGCAAACACTAAATTGTAATAATTATCTCCAAACACTTGATCACAAAACAATCACCGGAAAACTCTACAAAAGACTAAACAGCATCACACTCTCCAACAGCAGCACTACGCAATCACATACTACCATCACAACAACAGACGCCATACCCTCAAACAGACAACAATCAAACACTCTCATCAATCACTTTTCGCATGTCAGCCGTCTAAACCCCCATCGCGACGATCTACATGTCATCCAATGCAAGAGACAGTTCCCCACAGACCCAGACTTCGCACTTTTCAATCACAACCAGACGAAGCACATCATTAGCAACCTTAGGCACTCATCTGCCTGTGGACCAGACAACATAAGCAACATACACCTGAAACACCTTGGACCAAGAGGCATACAAACACTCACCAACATAACATACTACAGCTACTCACACAATGTAATACCCAACATCTGGAAGCATGGCACTATCATCACTATCCCCAAACCCAACAAAGACCCCACGTTACCTTCCTCACACCGCCCCATCACACTCCTCTGCATCCCCTCCAAAGTCAGTGAACGACTGGTATTACAGCTAGTTACACCTCACATCCCCCTAGCCCCATCACAACATGGTTTTAGGCCGCTATCATCCACAAACACTCTTCTTACAGACTATACACAGAAAGTTCTTGGTGGCATCAATTCATCTAGGACACAACATAGAACACTCCTAGTCCCACTAGATAGTAGCAAAGCTATTGATGCCATCCCCCGCCACAACCTCACAAACAATATATTCAACATAAACATGCACAATGAGACAAACAGATAGCTGGCAAACAATTTAGCAGGAAGATGTTACATTTACTGGTCAGTCATCAAACATCAGAAACATCACAAACAGCATCCCCCAAGGATTTATTTTGTCCCCTACACTCGTTAACCAATACCTGCACAACTAACACACCCGTCTAGCAGCAAACTCTCATCCCTTTTCTGTCCAGCTCTCTAATGCAAGAGATAACCATTACTCCCAGTCCTTCATTTATGCAACAGGTCAACTCTGGAACTGTCTCCCTCTGTCTGTATTTCCTGCTATGTATGATCTCCAGTCTTTCAAACGCAGTGTGTCCAGGCGTCCAGAAATGATCGGATCTTGAATTCGGCTCTCTCTTGTATTTTGTTTTTCTCTTAGAAGGAACAGTGATTGCGGGCTCGTGGCCTTTGGTTCCTTCATCCTAGCTTTAAAAAAAATAATAAAAAAATAAAAACACATAGCTTCGCATGCAGACGACATATCCCTTATATGTATACACCAAAACGCAAACACAGCCGCACACATCGTCCAACCTTACCTCAACACACTACATGAACGGTTCACCATAAACAGATTCAAAATAGCCCCAGCCAAATCTACAGTGACACTTCTCTCAAACTGGACAGCAGAGCACTGTCACATTCCACACCTCATCATAAGCAATACTCCCCTACCACACACACACACACACACACACACACACACACACACACACACACACACACAAAATCCTTGGTGTAACGTACATCAGTGTCATTTAAAACAACAGATCACAAATATTAAAGGTAAATTAACACCAAGACTCAACGCCTTAAGGTCACTTGACCAGACAACATTTGAACACAACAAAGAAACCACCATCACAGTATACAAACAGTAATTATATTCAGTGATGAATTATGGATGACCAGCTTGGGCTTCTAACCTCACTAAAATACACTACAACACCCTACAGACCATACAGAACAAGGCTCTAAAAATAATCACAGGCTGCACAGCTACTACACCTAGAGACCACCTACACCGAGAAACCAAAATCCTCAAAGTCAAGGATCATCAGGACATGAGAGGCACACAAATTCTTCCTGCAACCTCCACAAACGCACACCATCCACTACACAACATGGCAGCACATCCACACACACCAAGGAACATCAAAACAACACCCACCACACGATATCATACACAAATACTGTCATCTGTCCCCCCTCGTCCGCCTCAAACCAGCTTCCAGAAGCCTATCCATATTCAAATCATTCGTCGCTCCTTTCAGTCACTTAAAGACAACACACAGCTGCATGCACGGTCTCCTGATATCGGTCTTCCTGAATCCTCCCCCCTTCGTGAGGACAGGGTCCACCTGGCCAGGCTGAAATGTGGGCATCATCAAGCCCTCTTGAGATATCAGAAAAGACTGGATGACTCCGTCGCTGACGCCTGTCCACGATGCAACAAAGCACCTCATACAATGCACATTATGGTGTGATAATTCCGAGTAAATTGCCTCAGCAGTTTGGTAGTGTTGTGCACAATCGCCTACGCCAACTACACAACATACTCTCCTTAAGAGCTCTGTGGGAAAGCCTGGTCTCGGCCGTGGACTTCCTTAGGGACTCGGGGTTGTTCTACCTAGGGAACAACAACAACTACTACTACCACTGCCTCTCGGAACAAAAGTTTGTTTTTGCAGGAAGAAGTAGAAACACAAAAAGATTCTGCACTTTCCTTTCCCTTCTCCTTCCTGTAAAAAAAAAAATCCTAGTTACGAGAAGGTTTTGATCGGAGAAGTTATTTGGCCATGCACGAAGATCAAAAGACGTGTGAAGATTTTGAACTCTCCTTCCTTGTATTTCCTGCGTGAACGAATTCATTTTACTACAGAAAATTGGTCACAAGTTTATTAGTATCTGGGCCCAGGCAGACAAATTCAAGGATGTTATACATTAATCTAACTTCAGTGTGGTTGCCACTCTGAGGTATTAGCTATCTAACTGTTATCTGTAATAAGAAATATAGCCTATCGTCTGTCTATGTTAAATTTTTGTGTGAGGGAAAAAAAGCTGTAAGCCTTAATGACCTTTTTGTATTTGAGAACCATAATTCTACGTCTTGTAACCAGAATTACCATTTTAGTGTGCCTCAGTTTACTTTCTAGAACTGTGTCAGGATCAGGTAATATATTGTAGACTAAAATCCGGCAGAACTTTATATTTCTGATCCAAAAGTTATGGCAGAATAGAAAGGGCACAGTTACTTTATAAATCTTTAAAAAGATAATGACATTTCCCTTTTTTTATAGTTCTGTTAAGAAAATTCCATCAATCTATCTCCGTAATTCCTTTGCACGATTTTTCTGCCGAGAGTTCAGATTATATCAGATGGCTGACATATGTAATTAATGCAATATGCAACTCTCGATGAAATCCACCCGGACGCCTATGGTACACAAGCAGTGGTAAGGAGCACTGTCTCATGGAACTACCCTTTGACAAATATGAACAGACAATGAAGCAAAAGAAGAACCAAGGGTTTGCCTTCGTGGGACTCTAATGAACTGCACAACACTGTCAAACTGCTGAGGCAATTTACTCGGAATTATCACACCATAATTATTAAATTATTATATGATACAGATTCTTCAGTCTCAATGAACCTGAAGATTTGGTATTCTGGCAGCAACTTCCATTAATCATTTCAAAATGATGTCACGTAAGCATTATCTCTTTAACTTAAGGGAGACCTCTTCTAGTGCAATGTTTATAGGATTTTGTTTCAATCATTGTATGGTACAGACGGTGTTCAGGGTGCTGGATCAGGCAATGGATGTCAAGAGGGTTACATTTCCCATGTTGTAAATTCCCACGTAAGTTCCCTAGATATGAATTTCACCTAAAATTCAGGGCCTAAACTTTCTCTATTCCCTACTTAAAATTCACGGGTTACTAATTCCCATATATATTCTCAGGTGGTGTCGGGTCTGCTGGGTCAGTCCATGAATGACAGTAGGGTGCGGGTGTTTTCGTGGGCGCGTGTGTGGCTGATTTTCTGGTGGGTTGCTGTGGACATCTTAGCAGCGGCCTACATGAGCAACCTTGTGTCAGTGCTTACCGTGCCCGTCTACCCACACCGTATACAGACACTGCAGGAACTGGCTGAATCTGATATCATGTAAGAGTAGCATAATTTCTGGTTTTAGCACTTTATTTTTATTATGTCTTATCATATCAATGTTCTTTACAGTACTTTATATCAGTGCTGCATACAGACGCTGGGGGAACTGCCTTACTCAGACATGAACTGAGGATTGATTTTTTATCTCCATCTTCATTAACCCTCTTTTGAATTAACTTGGTGCTGGATAGGGACGCCTTCGTGTGGTGGCACCGATATAACTGGATGATTCCACTGTCTGGTTATAAAACCGTCCCTCAGCTACTTTCCTATAGCCCAAAAGGAGCAAGGTGGACTGCAGAAGGCAAGTCAAGCCTGCAGTTCACCGGGGTCACATGTCAAATGAGTGTGGGGTTACACTACTACTACTCTACTATCAAACAGACTTGGGAGCAATTAGAAGGTTCAGATATAGTGCGAGAATAGAGCCATCTCTGCGAATTTAATTTTAATCAAGACTAATTTGACTCAGTTTACTTCTTTGTTTAAAATTATATGTCTGTGTTCGCTACCCGCCCTGTACAGTATACACAATTTGGAAGAATTTGTTGAATCTCGGATAATGTGTGGGTTTAAGAAAATTCGTGTTGACGTTCATGAGATATAATGGAAACACACACACACACACACACACACACACACACACACACAGAGGCGGGCTAAAACATTATTGCTCCACCTTGTAAAGGCGGGCGTTAAGTACCATACGACTCGGCGCCAACTAATTCCTTTTATATAAACAGCAATTTCAAAGTTTCGAGACTCTTTAATGACATAATCTAAACCTCCTTCTTTCAGTTCTTTCACGGTAGACTAAAGACGATTAGTTCCCCAGGCCCTAAAAGATTCAAACAGCCCTTCTACTTCACCCTGAGGCATTGGATGTGCACCCACGTGGAAGTGTTCGCCGCCAATCATCTGCCAGGAATGTGTCCTGACTTCCATAATGCTCATTCTTCTGCAGACGATAGAGTTTCCTTCCTTCTTATACTCTTCTTTTGTTCGTTTCACATGACACCCGTTACAGAAGTGGCGTTGATATATTCCTCTCTCTCTGTACCTGAACCCTCAAAAATGTGTAGTCGAATTAGAAATTTCTTATATTCCGAAAAATTTGCTAGACTCCTAAGACGACATCACTGAATTTCAAAAGCCAGTCCATAGTGTTTAGGGAACGTAATGTGGTGGATCACTAATTATGTCCGCAACACAACTCGACACTCAAAAGGCATTAATATTTCATCTTCCTTTTCTTCATTTCCTCCTCCTCCTTCTCCTTCTCTTCCTCTTCTTCCTCTTCCCCTTCTTGATCATCATCTTCCAGCCCCGGCATGATGGGCGGTGCAGAGTTCATACACCAAGACCTCCTACAATCAACCAACCAAGTGTACCAAACCCTAGGGCGTCGGGTGTACCTGGACGTCACCAACTCTGACAACCCTGCGGACTTCCTCCTGTCGCTGGTTCAGAGTGGCACACACGGCTACGTTGATTCCAGTGACTATATTATCGCCCAACAGATCAAGAGAGACCTTGTTCGTACCACGTATATTATGGATGAGAAGGTAGTCTGACTGTGAGTTTATAAGTCTACATAAAAATAACTAACTAACCAAGTAACTAAAATCCCACTTAGGGTGGCTAGGTTGTTCGATCCAGACATTTAAAACGGGGGTACCAGTCACTCATTCCTGGGTGGCAATCAATGAGCACTGCATCGACTCTAACATACTGTACGGCTTGAACCTTTATGGGCTAAATCGGGTTGAAGCCCCTCAGCCCACTAGTCCAGCAGACGTCCATTTGTTGAGCTTATGACCTAAGTAAATTATAATTAAGAATCATCAAAACAAAATGTAATCATGATGACGCTAACTCCGACCTAAAGATGGGATGGGATGGGGAAAAAATCTTACATCAGTATTTTCTACATTTATATACCATAAGAGACCTCTGACTTACACACACACACACACACACACACACACACACACACACACACACACACACACATTACATTATGTGTTTCTGACAGCTAATGATTTTTATTCAGATTTGGAGAGACCCCTGGTGGTAGAGAGAGAGAGAGAGAGAGAGAGAGAGAGAGATAACAAAGACGACAGTAACCATGAGTTTCAGTCCTAGTGTACAAAAATGTTAGCTAGATAAATGGAGCTGCTACATTTAATGTGTGTGTGTGTGTGTGTGTGTGTGTGTGTGTGTGTGTGTGTGTGTGTGTGTGTGTGTGTGTGTGCGCGCGCGCACACACACACACACACACACACACACACACACACACATATACTCTCTCTCTCTCTCTCTCTCTTTCTATCTATCTATCTCTCTCTTTATCTCTCTGTCTGTCTGTCTGTCTGTCTGTCTGTCTGTCTCTTTCCCCCTCTCTCTCTCTCTCTCTCACCAAACCATTATCCACCCTCACAGCTCTTCAAGGACCACATGACGTGGTTTCTGCCCGGCAACACAGCCTTCACCCCTCTAATATCCCACAGCCTTCAGCGCATCGTGGAAACAGGCATACTGGGAAAAATATATGAGATGCACGTTAGGAATATCAACGTACCCACCACACAAGTAAGTTGGGATGCACGGCTCTGTTTTCACCTTCAACTCTACAGATTGAATGATAATTATCATCACCAGTGCAGCGCAAATCAGACCATTATTATTATTATTATTATCATCCAAGCAGGCCAGATCAGACCATTATTATTATTATTATCCAAGCAGGGCAGATCAGACCATTATTATTATTATTATCATCCAAGCAGGACAGATCAGAACATTATTATTATTATTATCATCCAAGTAGGACAGATCAGAACATTATTATTATTATTATCATCTAAGCAGGACAGATCAGACCATTATTATTATTATCATTCAAGCAGGACAGATCAGAACATTATCATCATCATCACCGTACCAGTAAAGACCAGGATCATTGTCAACATTATCATCACTGTAGCAGTGGAAATCAGACATTATTATCATTATCGTCATCGCAGCAGTACAAATCAACACCATTATTAACATCATCGCCGTACCAGTACAGATCAGGATCATTATCAACATTATCATCACTGCAGCAGTGCAAATCAGACATTATTATCATCATCGTCATCGCAGCAGTACAAATCAACACCATTATTAACAAGGTCCAAGGAGAGAAGGTCTGTCCAGCCCGTGCGAGAATTCAACCTGGTTGGCGCATGACGTCACGTGGGAGACAGCTACTCACTCCACTCCACTCAGTCACTTACTTTCCCTAGGCCGCAATGGTGGAGAGCTCGGTATTCCCATATATTTATCTCATACTAGGACAGTTATCAGAAAGATGCCACTTAGGCCTAACTGTGCAGTATTTGGACGCTATTCAGTCAGCAGAAAAGACATTGACATCAAATTCTTCAGGTTCCCTCAAGATGAAGACACTAGAAAGAAATGGGTCCAGCTGTGTAAGAGACAAGACCTGGTTAACACAAAGGAAGCCCATGTCTGCAGTCTACATTTTGCTGTTCTACCCCTCATTCCCTTTCTTCTCTCTCTTCACTTTCTTCCTCACTCTCTCCATTTCCTCATCTCTCCTGAGTAGTCCACCCTTCCCTCAATTGCTACTTTTTCTCTCACATCCTCTATTCCCTCCTTCTTTTCCTTCAGTACTCCCACTTTCTTTTATTTCCTCCATTCCCTTTCTCCTTTCCTCCATCAATCCCTCACTTTTTAACTTCCACTACTCCCTTCCTTCCTCTGCCCCTCCATCCCTTCCTCTCCATCCCTCCATCCTGCCGTCCCAGTCTTCTCTTCCTCCATTTTCTCTCACTCTTCCTCATATCTACCTATCTCTCCCTTCAGCTATACCCTCACTCCCTTCCTTAAAAAAACATTATTTTATACTCTCTCTCTCTCTCTCTCTCTCTCTCTCTCTCTCTCTCTCCCTTCATTAGTACAGATATTACCTCCCTCCATCTTCCACCTGCTCCTCCTTCTCCTTCTCCTTTCTTCCCCCATTCTGCTGTCCATCTCTCCATTTCTGCTTCTCCTCCTCCCTCACTTTTCTCTCTCCCTCCTCCTCCTCATTCTCCACTTCTCCTGTCTTCCTTCATCCCTAACTCCCTTTCTCCTTTTTTCATCCTCCCTCCTCTTCTTCCACTTTCTAACTCCCTCCTCCACCTCCTTCTCTTCTCTTCTCTCTCCATACCTTCTACTCTCTTCCTCTCTTCGCTCACGTCGTTTACTTCATTCGCAAACACTGTATCTCCCTTCCTTCTCGCCCAATCACTTTTCTTTCTCTCCCGTTCCTCCCTACCGCTTCTCCCTCTCTCCCGTCTTGCTCAACTTCTCTGCCTTCCACATTTTCTCCTTCATTTCTTCCTTTCTCCTTTCCTTCTTGCTTCCCCTCCCTCCATCTTTTCCTCCCCGACTCCAAATCACGGCTTTCATTTTTTCTTTTTCCTCCAATCCATCTCTCTCTCTCTCTCTCTCTCTCTCTCTCTCTCTCTCTCTCTCTCTCTCTCTCTCTCGTTAACTGTTACATCCCCATTAACTAGTAGAAATGTTAATTATGCAATGAAAACACTTTAACCATAATATGATCAGCTGAAAGTTCTGGGGGCGAAGCAATATAACATTATATTACCTCAGAAAAAAGCAGTATACCCTAAAAGAAAACAGAAGTCACCTTCGGCCGCCCGTTTATCTCCCACCTGACGTCATCAGAATGTGCGCACGAAGAGACCTTCTCTCCTTGGACCTTGATTATTAACATCATCATCGTAACAACACAGATCAGACCATTTTTATCATCACGATCATCACCTTATCAGTATACTGGTAAGTGCCAGGCGTAGTCTTCGTTAGCCGTCGCCCAACTAATTGAAATCTTTACCATCAACATCACTTAAGCATAACCTGATCTGAACATGACATGACAAGGATAACAAAGAAAAACGTCTAAGGTCTGACAACTATTGCTTCCAGTTTTATATCATTAGGACTTGACGAATGCCGACAGGAGAGTGAAGGTTGATCTAAATACAACAGTTGGTCAGTTTTTAAGACACCAACAATACAGTATTAAACTGTCAAGAGGTGACAACTTAAAAACGGGTATCCAGACTATCCTTGTTTGTAAGACAATAGAAATATTGTTTTAAGTTCTCACGAAGTGATAAACACAAAAATATAATTATACACTGATTAATCGTGTTCTATACAGGTTCGTGTGACTGGTGTGCTGAACTTGGAGCATCTACAAGGAGCCTTCATAGCACTGGGTCTGGGTGTTGGTCTGTCTGTCTTTACCCTGCTGTTGGAGTGTGTTGTTAAGAGACAGTATGATGCTTACCTCCATCACCACCACCACCACCACCAGTAGCACATACAAGGCGCCTTCATAACACTGGGTCTGGGTGTTGTTCTGACTGCCCTTCTCATACTACTAGACTTCATTGTTAAGAACCAAAGAAGTTTTCCCAACACCACCATTTAACAACGCTGACAAACATCACCTACATCCTCTCCACCAACACCACTCAGCCAACACTCAGTGCCAACATCTTGCCGTCACAACTACGGTCAATCTATACCATCAACATTACATAATTAATATTAGGTGCTGGAGAAGAACGCCTTCAAGTGGTAACATCAATATGGCCGGTGGCTTCGCTGCCTTGTTATACAAACGTCACTCAAATCCCTTTGTATCCCCCGAAAGAAAGATGGTAGATTGCAGGGTAGGACAAAATTCAGCCAACACTCCACTGGGTTTACATTCCACATGAACCTGGGGCTGCTACTACCAATAGTACTACATTTTAACATCATCATTACTCAAGAGCCAACATCACCACCGCTACCAGCACACAACTTCATTAACATCCAGCCAACACTTGTGCCACATACCGAACACCACCTTCATATCGCCAACAACAACAACAACAACTTCAACAACAACAAGCAAATAAAATAACCTAAACTTAAATGACTTGAGGTAATCTTGAAGAATATCCTTGTACTGTGGGAAAGTTTTGTTATATATTTACTTTGTTTTAGAATAAAGTATTATATAGATTCCCTGTTATGGTCATTTAACAGAGGCCCTGCACCGCAAAAAAAAAAAAAAAAAAAAAAAAAAAAGTTTTACGGTAAAAAGACTGTCAGCAAATATGCCAGAGAAATACTGTAAATACGACGGTCAAACAGTAAGTCACCTAACGACTATGACTAAATTTCACGGATAAAAGAGTAAAACTTATATTTTGACCGTAATTTCATTTGTGCATGAAAGCCGAAAATTTTACACTCCTACCGTAAAATATTGCTGGCTTCTAGAGTAAAAAAATGCAGTAAAATTTTAATAGGCCCTATTTACACTATTAATACCTGTACCCTATGCATGGTTTTTGCTAATAAAAATTGTTTTGAATTATCATTTTTAATGTTATACATATTAATGCCATAATTCGATAGAATTCAACAAATGAATTGCCAAACTTTTAACTTTACTTCTTTTCAACAATGAACATGTTAGAGTTGTGTTCAATGAAAAATTAGTGGAAATATTTCTGAAAATTTTTACTCTATTTTTAAAATTAAACTTTAAACACTGGCTGATACCATAAGGGAATAATATCCTTTATGCTGATACGCATTAAAATATTTTCCAAATTGGAATACTCAGTGTTCATCACTTCATCTTGTTTAACGGAAAAAGAGGGAATTTTGTTGTTAAATGAGTGCTGCAGAGCTGGCTCAAAAGTTTTAAGCCTAACCAGGGAGCTGGGCCACACAAGGACATTATGATTGCATGAAGTCAACCCTTTTGATGACTAGGAGGGGGCATTTGCTCTTATGGGGTTGATTTTCCTCAAAGTGTGTAGGTAGCAGACATTCATGAAAAAGGATATACTGGGTTGCTGTGTGCTGTGATCTGATATTTGCAGTTAGCCTACCTGGTTAACTCCCACGGCTATTCATCCCTATATAAATGCTGTCTCAGAAAAACAAATGCCCTGTTGGTCATCAAAAAGGTTAAATTTCATTCATGCAAAGTGTCATTTGCCTGGCTCACCTGTTTTCTGGTTAGCATGGTAAGGTTACAACTTTTTAGCATCCCTTGTAACTTAGTGTACAGGTTGAAAATAAATACCAACAATATTTTTGCACCTTGCACTGAAATATCCTTATGTTTTTATACATTGTCGTCGTGATGTTGTGAATTCTCTACGTCGATTCAGTATTTATATATTTTTTTTAGTTGAACGATGACATTTTAGGCTAATATAATTCCAATGAGTTCCTATATATTTTGTGATATTTATCCACTTTCCTAAAAGGAAATAGCATAGATACCATAATTTAAAGGTCTTATCATAAGGATCCCTAAGGGGAGCTGGAGGGGATATTCGGCAGGGTTTCTAATTTGAAGGATAATCTGTTAAACCTAGCGGATTCACTATCTCCACAGCAGCGACTTTTCGCTTGTAACCGCTAGCTGATATTCTTGAGGAATTTTGCTGGGTGTAGCGGAGGCTGTAGCAGATTTGCAGCATGAATGATATGATATTCCAGCAATAAATTAATTTAATATTTCTTGTTTCCAGTAAAGTGAAACGATCAACTTTCAACACTTTATCAGTACCATTAAAATTTCCTCCCACCCCAAGTTCAGACTCGTCATCAACAGACTCCATCATTCCACATGTCTAGTTTGCACTGATTTTTGTAAACCGTTCGCAGACGCCGTCGGCAACTGTTCATCATCGCTGATTGCAGCTGAAACTTGGAGGAATCTTTTATTTTGCATTCTACCCTCAAACCTCTTCTTCATGCAATATTTGTCTCATAAAATACCAATATCCTGTAGGCCTTTTCCACTGACATCACAGAAATCACGTGGTTTTGTTTACAACTCAATATCGGACGGCAAACTCCTTGCAGTAGTGGCTGTCCAGACAGGGCTGTCAGAGATGGAACTGTCAGATATATACAGAAATCTGGATCAGTGCCATGAAGACGTACAGGAAAAAGATAAAGTGTTTGGTGCTGGATCCTTACACCATATCTACTGAGAAGTCCAGTTAGTAATGTCTAATCCCACACTTTCATGAGGTATTGCTTTATAATGGGCATTGTTCACAACACGCACATGTGTGAAGAAGCATTTCACATCTTATCTAACTCCAGGGAGCCGATACTTTTTGTGTGTGTGTGTGTGGTTACACCACCGTGATACAGGAGCTGTTCTGTAATTATGAAATAATGTGACAAATTCTTATCCTATACAGTATTGTCCTAACACCTAGGGGTTAGGGTGGTCAAAGGGCAACTGCATTATCTAATTCCTTGAAATGCTCCTGTGATAAGTTTTTTTTTTTTTTTTTCACATTAAAGTATATTACTTTTATTTCTTTGCTTGAAACTACCTGAAAGCTCTAACACTTTCAGGGAAGCAAGTCTTGGAACAAATATTGGAGCAAGTCTTCGTGCAAGTCTTGATGTAAGTCTGGGAGTGGACTTCAACCAAGTCCTGGCAGAGTATTTTATTTCTGACACTGGGTCCAGCATGGCCATTGTCTGGTTTTCAAGTATTTTTCAAGTCTTGCCTAGACCTGGAACAACCCCAATCTCCCTGTTGTCATCTAGCATGTGTGGAGAAGCAGTACATAAATAAAGGACCAACATCTACAGTAAGGTGTTTCGTCGACGTCCTGCATGACCCTACTCTCCTTCCCAGTAAGTACAACAGAAAATTTTCGGACACCAAGAATTTGGTGATCAATATATCCAGTGGTCAACGCTACCATGTATTTCATGTACCCTTCAACAAGTTATAGTGTGGACACCCCTATATATTATGTCCATTTATTATTATTTTAATATGTAATACTAATAACAGTTCCTGAAATATTACATGTTCATGATCCTTAACTTTAAATATATATACTGATCGCTTGTTATTTGTGATTTTTTTTTTCAGTACAGAAGGATTTGGACGAACTACATAAGCATTAAAATAATCTTTAAGACAGTACATAAAATATACTGTAATCCCTATATTTTTTTTTATATTGACGGTCATTCTCAAACATAATGCATTTCCTATTAAAACAACTGAATCAACGGGAATGAGAACTGCGCCAAAAATGCAAATGGGACTGTTTATTTGGAGAACAGTTTAACCAATGTCTTGACCTACAATGTAGGTAACGATGAGAGAAAAGTTATCTGCTTTGTTATTTAGGAAAACGAAAGCCTTCTACAAAATCCACCAACTCCAAAGAACGTAAGAACTGGTTACCAGAATTGTTCTGACAGAAAGCATGGAAGATAACAGGAAAAGAACTGAGTAGACACAAAAAACGATTGATAAAGATAAAGGAAGAAGTAGGCAACTTTATATATGGCTGGTATGGAGGACATATTCATGGTAGGGTGGAGGTGGGGGTGTCCAGGCCATATACTGTATATTATAATGAGCATTGCGGCATCTTGTCATCTGAATTACTCTCAGGACTTGCTGTGAGGGGTGTCTATATTGTTACATAGCCTATGATTTCATCATCCTTTGTGTAATTCTAACGTACAGTGTGCTGCCTGTTTGATCACGAGCGTGTTCTGCCTCAGTCCCCCCCTTCTACCGTTCTAGTAGAGTAAGTCGTCCTTTCTGTTGTTCAGAGCGGGATTGTCAACTCTTTGTCCCCATGGCTTCATTTGCGCGTCCTTCTTACAAGTTGTATCAAGCTCTGCTGGCCCCTATATAATGAGCTCAGTCTCTGCATCATTGCCACTTAGATCTGCTCCTCATTTTGTTCACATCTCTCTCCTCCCCTGTACAGTTATTATTATTGAGTGCTCAGGAAGTCTCCAACCATCTAGCAGCTGTGTAATTTGAGTATAACTGTTGTTGCATTTTGTTCTTGTACTGTATAACATAAGTTTAATTTGTGGGCCTAGTGAAGTTTTTGTAATTCATGTAGGGTTCTTGTTGTCAAGCCCTTATTAATAATATTTTGTATCTGTAATAATTTATCTTGCATTAACTGAGCATTACCCAGTGTATTTTCATTTTATCAGGGCTGACTTAGATATATTTATTCTTGCTAATTTTTTGTTAATAGAGGCTATTGCAGTTAACCATATATTTAACCTGTTTTTTGCCATAACATTATCCTTATGAGTCCTGAATGTTTTGTTGTTAGTTTGAGCATTAAACTTTAACTTGTAATTTTACCTAACTCTTTTGTTTTGAACCTGGAACTTTACGGGACAGTAGTGATTATTAGTATTCTCACTTAAAGTGTACATCATCTTTCTCTGTTCCGTAACAATATATATTGTAATAATATATCCAGCTTGTCCTTAAGGGTTCGGCTGAAAATGTCACGACTTTTAAAATTTATATATTCAAAGTGAATACCCCTGGGGGTAGTTTTTTTTTTTTTTCAAGAATATTCCCTCATCTTCCCTGCTTGTCGTACAAGGCGACTAAAAGGTTTGGCGGAGGGTTAGTGCCCCTCCCCGGAAAACAACTAACTAAAAAGAAGAACAAGAAGCCTTGAACAAGGACTGACCAAAAGATGACGACCAACGGCCAGACAAAGGACATGATAATCGCAACATGCAATGTAAGACGTGCGAATGATGAGGTGAAAGAGGGAGAGATTGTCCAGGTGCTTGAGGGTGCGAAAGTTGGTGTACTGTATGTGAAGTAACTGAAACTAAATGCAGAGGTGAGAATGTGAGAGAATGGGAGTATGGATGGGGTATATGTGCAGTAGGTGAGAATGAGAGAGCAAAAGAAGGAGTGTGTATAGTTGTGAGTAAAAGATGGAAGAAGAACATAAGAGAGTATGGATCAGTTGGGTCAAGGATTATGTGGGTAAGATTGAAAGTTGGAATACAAATGTGGGTGATTGTGTGTGTGTATGCGCCAACGCAAGATTGTGCAAGCAGAATGAGAGAAGAGTTCTGGACAAATGTGGAAGTGTGCATGGAAAAGTTTGGAAGGAATGAGAGAGTGTTTTTGAGCAGTGATATGAATGGTAAACTAGGGAATAAGGTGGTGGATGGAACAGTTGGTGAGTGGGGTGTGCCTGCTGAGATAGATGAGAATGGCAGTGCGTTAGTGGACATTTGTGCTGGGAGGGGGTTGGTGATAGCCAATACCCTCTTCAGGCACAAAATGATCCATGGGTATACATGGCGAGTGATGAGAAGGGTGGGTGGTGAAGTGAATGAAAGGAAGGCAATGACTGATTATGTGTGTGTGGATGAAAGGATGCGAAGATGTGTAATGGATGCAAGAGATTATAGAGGTTGGGGGAGTGGACTTTCTGACCACTACTTGGTGGTGGCCAGAATCAAGATCCAAATAAGGTGGAGAAATAGAAGAAGGGAAGGACTGGAAGAAGGAATATTTGCAAGGAGAGTGGAAAGGTTACAAGACGATGAGAAAAAGGCAGAATATAAGAGAGAAGTGGAGGAACAATTGGCCAAATATGAATTGGAGCAGATGGGGGACGTGGAAGTTGTGTGCATGATATTCACAGAAGAAATATGTGCAGCATGTGATGTGGTGTGTGGAATGAAGAGAAGATAGAGGGGGTTGCAAGGAACAGCGTGGTGGAATGAAGAGGTAAGACAGGCTGTCGCACAAAAGAAGAAAGCATACAATGAGTGGATGAGAAATAGGGGGTTGGAAGAAGTTGAGAGGCGGAAGAGAGAGTTATATGTAGAAAGAAAGAAAGAGGTGAAAAAATTAGCAAGAGAGAGTGAGAAGAGAGTGGAAGAGGAATTTGGAAGGAATTTGAGTGTAAAGTAGAGAGACTAAGAAAATGTTCTGGAAATAGGTGAAGAGAGTACGACAGGGTGGAAGTGAAGTTAGCAGGGGAGTGAAAGATAAAAATGGTAGATTACTAGTGGAGAAGGGAGAAAAAGTGAGCAGATGGAGAGAACACTTTAACCCGTCACGTCCCGAGGTTTTCCGCACCTCCGACATCCCCCAGTCCCGAGGTATTTTCGAAAAAAATTTTTTGGCTAAAACCTTCGCTTTTGGTGAGAAACATCGAAAATTCATTGAGAAATCGCTCACCTGAGGTTTAAAGTGCCCAATCCAGGTAGGAGTTCCTCCTTACCTGAGTGGGTTTTCTAACATGCTGACACCAAAGAAAATCAGTTCTATGGAAGGGTAATTATTTTATCCACTCATAAACGGTATTTATTTATTTACTTGGTACGAATGTATATATAGTATGAGAGTATATTGGTTTTCAAGCAGTAATAAAGGCATTATAAGCATTGTTTCACTCACTAACTAATCACCGTACCTGACCTTTTTTTGCCACATTACCTGGTCATTATTTCTGGCTGTTTCTTCTTCTAATGCTATGTAAACATTGTCCTCCACAATGTCATTGATTGGGGAATCACTCTGGCCCTGAATATCTTTACTAGCCAGGTCACTGGTAACAGATCCTTTGCAAAGACAATGGCGTGAGGGGGGGAGGGGGGAGGTTATGCAGTGTAAGGCATTGTCCCTGCTTGGCATCTTGTAGAGGAATAGAGGAAGGTGTCCCGTGTATACATACGAAAAATCACGTGTGAAAATTGAAAATTGTGCAAATTAGGGACCTTGCAATTGCACGACGTACTGGTACGTCGCCGGGACTGGCAAATGCAAATCTTTGCAACGTACCCATACGTCGACGGGATGGGGCGGGTTAAGTGAGAATACTAAAAATCACTACTGTCCCGTAAAGTTCCAGGTTCAAAACAAAAGAGTTAGGTAAAATTACAAGTTAAAGTTTAATGCTCAAACTAACAACAAAACATTCAGGACTCATAAGCATAATGTAATGGCAAAAAACAGGTTAAATATATGGTTAACTGCAATAGCCTCTATTAACACGAAATTAGCATGAGTAAATTTATCTAAGTAAGCCCTGATAAAATGAAAATACACTGGGTAATGCTCAGTTAATGCAAGATAAATTATTACAGATACAAAATAATATTAAAACTGGCTGACAAAATGAATCCTACATAAATTACAAAAAAACCTCACTAGGCCTACAAATCAACACCTTATGCTATACAGTACAAGGAAAAAAATGCAATAACACTTATACTCAAATTACACAGCTGCTAGATGGTTGGAGACTTCCTGAGCACTCACAAGAATAACTGTACAGGGGAGGACAGAGATGTGAACAAAATGAGGAGTAGATCTAAGTGGCAATTAATGTAGAGACTGAGCTCATTATATAGGGGCCAGCAGAGCTTGATACAACTTGTAAGAAGGACGCGCAAATGAAGCCATGGGGACAAAGAGTTGACAATCCCGCTCTGAACAACAGAAAGGACGACTTACTCTACTATAACGGTAGAAGGGGGGACTGAGGCAGAACACGCTCGTGATCAAACATGCAGCATACTGTGTGTTAAAATTACACAAAGGATGATGAAATCATAGGCTATGTAACAACATATACATATATATATATATAGATATATATATATATATATATATATATATATATATATATATATATATATATATTATTAGTATATTTAGGCAGAATGTTTTCTTTTATACAAAAATCATTAAAGACCAAGGCGTAGCCATTGTTCACTATTTTTCTGTTGATCTTTTCGAGTTTTCTTACACATTGTTTTACACTATGATTCAGGTTGTAGATAATGTGTCCAAGATCCATGTCGTAACTATATTTTATTAATTATTTATTTTCATTTTTCGTAGGACGTTTCGTGTATCCTTACACATCATCAGCGATTGTTATATAGATACAATACACTATAAAACATGACATATTCAACATAAACCTATACAATATATATACTGAAATGTACAACAACGACTAATAAAAGTGTAGAGGTACAAGAGAATGGATAAAAGAGACAAACCCTTTAGGTGAAGTCAAGTATGAGCTACAGTTAAAAGTGTATGGATAAAAGAGACAAACCTTTTAGGTGTAGTCAGCTATGAGCTACGTGGTTGACTGCGAAGGTTGTATGGGTGAGTGGGTGTTTGTGGCTGTGTATTGTTGCCAGTTGTGTTATTGTGTGTGTAATGTTCATTTGTAATTGTCGCTGCTTGTGGTCGGGCCTTTGTGTATTTAAACAGTTTGAGGGTACGATCTAGTCCGGTAGTTTGGTTGTTTATGGCCGGCGTGTTTTCACGTATGAGAAGTGCTTCTGCCAGTTGTAGTCTAATGTGGTCATGACATTTTTTTATTATATTAGTATTTTCTATTAGACCTTGTCTGTTTATTGATGTGTGATGTTGAGTCATATGATCTTTTATAGAACCGGATTGTAGGTGCATGGTTAAACGTCTGCTTAGTGTGGTTGTGGTCATACCAATATATTTCATGTGACGAAGTTTACAACCTTCGTGTGGGCAAGTGAATTCATAAACTACATTGGTATGTTGAAGTTTGTTGGTTTGTTGAGCTGTGTTGTTTTTCATAATCATGTTGCTAACTTTCCTGTTTTTATAGTAAATAATTAAACTGAGCTTGTCTGAGGGGATAACACATGATGTGTTACGTGTCACAATCTCTCTAAGTACACGTTCATCCGTTTTATAAGCAGGGGACATTTGATTACCATAATACACATTGTGGGTAACAGTATGGGGAAGCGGTTGGACATTTGTGGTTGAGACTTGTTTTGAAATAAATTGACATATTTCTCTGTCAACTATTTGATTGGAATAACCATTGTTAATTAAGATCTGCTTTAATTTAGTTACTTCTGAGTGGAAGAGTTCCCACGATGATCAGTTCCTATGAGCACGACGTAAGTATGACCTGATAACTGACAATTGGTACCGCTGCGGACACTCACTCACAGCATTAAGGCATCTACCCAAGTCCGTAGCTTTACGATATATGGAGGTTTTATAGTTACCATTCTCCTCTTCTATTAATAAGATCTCAACCCACAACTTGGAAACATTACTGAGAGCATGCACCACCGAAGCTCCCTTTTGTAGCCCAGACGGTAAGCTGTATCAGCAGGTTAACGGAGTCAGCATGGGTTCACCCCTGGGCCCAACATTTGCTGCCTTTTACATGTGTCACCTAGAAAACAAAGTGTTAGAAGATACCAACCTGCGTCCAACCACGTATTGTCGCTATGTTGATGATATCTATGTGGTCGTTAGAGACGAAAACCACCTTAAACAACTAAGAACTGCCATGGAACATAACTCAATATTAAAATTTACTTATGAGATAAGTGCAAACAACAAAATCCCTTTTCTTGATGTATTAATAGAAGAGGAGAATGGTAACTATAAAACCTCTGTATATCATAAAGCTACGGACTTGGGTAGATGCCTTAATGCTGTGAGTGAGTGTCCGCAGCGGTACCAATTGTCAGTTATCAGGTCATACTTACGTCGTGCTCATAGGAACTGATCATCGTGGGAACCCTTCCACTCAGAAGTAACTAAATTAAAGCAGATCTTAATTAACAATGGTTATTCCAATCAAATAGTTGACAGAGAAATATGTCAATTTATTTCAAAACAAGTCTCAACCACAAATGTCCAACCGCTTCCCCATACTGTTACCCACAATGTGTATTATGGTAATCAAATGTCCCCTGCTTATAAAACTGATGAACGTGTACTTAGAGAGATTGTGACACGTAACACATCATGTGTTATCCCCTCAGACAAGCTCAGTTTAATTATTTACTATAAAAACAGGAAAGTTAGCAACATGATTATGAAAAACAACACAGCTCAACAAACCAACAAACTTCAACATACCAATGTAGTTTATGAATTCACTTGCCCACACGAAGGTTGTAAACTTCGTCACATGAAATATATTGGTATGACCACAACCACACTAAGCAGACGTTTAACCATGCACCTACAATCCGGTTCTATAAAAGATCATATGACTCAACATCACACATCAATAAACAGACAAGTTCTAATAGAAAATACCAATATAATAAAAAAATGTCATGACCACATTAGACTACAACTGGCAGAAGCACTTCTCATACGTGAAAACACGCCGGCCATAAACAACCAAACTACCGGACTAGATCGTACCCTCAAACTGTTTAAATACATAAAGGCCCGACCACAAGCAGCGACAATTACAAATGAACATTACACACACAGTAACACAACTGGCAACACTACACAGCCACAAACACCCACTCACCCATACAACCTTCGCAGTCAACCACGTAGCTCATAGCTGACTACACCTATAAGGTTTGTCTCTTTTATCCATACACTTTTAACTGTAGCTCATACTTGACTTCACCTAAAGGGTTTGTCTCTTTTATCCATACTCTTGTAACTCTACACTTTTATTAGTCGTTGTTGTACATTTCAGTATATATATTGTATAGGTTTATGTTGTATATGTCATGTTTTATAGTGTATTGTATCTATATTACAGTCGCTGATGATGTGTAAGGATACACGAAACGTCCTACGAAAAATGAAAATAAATAATTAATAAAATATAGTTACGACATGGATCTTGGACATATTATCTACAACCTGAATCATAGTGTAAAACAATGTGTAAGAAAACTCGAAAAGATCAACAGAAAAATAGTGAACAATGGCTATGCCTTGGTCTTTAATGATTTTTGTGTATATATATATATATATATATATATATATATATATATATATATATATATATATATATCAATCAATCAATCATTTCCTGTGGCACCCTCGGGGAATGCATAGGGCCTCGATGAACTCACACCACCTCATCCTATCTTGTGCTAACTCCTCAAGGTCTCCCCAACACTCATCTCCAGCTTCCCGTCTCATTGTCCTCACCCATGTCTCTTTTGGCCTTCCTCTACCTCTCCTACCAAGTGCCACCCACCCTGGTGTACCTCGTACTATTCCCTGTCTCCTATACACATGTCCTAGCCACTTCCATCGTGAGAACTTAACATATTCATCGACCGGCTGCACTCCCGTTATTTCTCTAATTCTACTATTTGGTATCCTTTCCCACCACTTAACTCCTAATATTCTTCTAAGTGCTTTTTTTTTTTTTTTTTTTTTTCAAACACCAAGAATTTATTTTCCATAGTCACTGTGCTGTACCAAGACTCGTGTCCATAAATTAAGATACTCCTAACCATTACCTTATAAAGTTTGATTTTTGTATGCACAGAAAAATTGTTATTGTTCCAAATATTTTTAAGCATTCCCATTGCCTGATTAGCCTTCTTTAACCTTTCCTGATTTCAAAGTTCAAAGAACCATCCTTGGCTAAATAAGTACCTAAATATTTAAACCTATCAACTTGCTTTACAACCATACCTCCAATTACAAATTCCTACGCATTTTCCATATTCATATTGATTATTTCAGTTTTTCCACAATTAATAACCAAACCCACCTTGCGACCTTCACTCACGAAACAGTCCAACACTCTCTGCATCTCTTCTGGCCCATCACAAATCAAAACTATATCATCTGCATAATCTAAATCCAAAAGTTTCCTGTTCTCTCCCCAAAGTATACATGCACCGGTTTCTGTTCCAACGCGTTTCATAATGTAATCAATTACCAATATAAATAGTAAAGGCGATAGAACACCACCTTGAATTACTCCGGACTTGACTTCAAACGAATCACTCAGACAACCATCAACCATCACTTTACAAAATGTGTCCTCATGCATGTTCATAATGACCCTCACAAACTCCTCTGGTATTCCATAATGTCTCATGATCTTCCCCATAGTCTCTCTCGAAACACTATCAAAAGCCTTTTCAAAATCAACAAAAAGACTTAACGGTACTCTCATTTCATTAACTTGCTGCATCAAATGCCTAATTATAAAAATCTGATCATTGCAACCACGTCCCTTTCTAAAACCAGCCTGTTCATCCCTCAGAATACCCTCAACCACCGGCTCCAACCTATTTAACAACACTATACTGAAAACTTTCAAAGCCATCGGTGACAAAGAGATTCTCCTCCAATTACCTCATTCACTCAGGTCTCCCTTCTTCGGAACTTTAACAATTACACCATTCTTCCATACTGATGGAAGTAACCCCGTCACCCATATCTTATTGAATAGCGTGGTGAAGATCATTATTAATCTATCCCCCTCCAATTTAACCATTTCCGGAAATAAACCATCCTCCCCCGGTGTCTTATTATTCTTTAACTATTTTACTGCTTTCTCCACTTCTGCAAGCCTCAACTCTCCTGTTTCTATATTAAAATCTTCCTGAGCAGACGGTATATCTTCTTCTGGTGGTATTGGTCTATTAAGAACTGTCTCAAAATGCTCTTTCCATCTATTTTTAATATCTCCATCTTTGGTCAATAAATTTCCTTCCCTGTCTCTAATTGGTATTTCCTTGCGTTTACCTACATTACCACTCAGTTCTCTAATCGATTCATATGCTATTCTTTGACTCTGTCCATCATTTTTCTTTATTCTGATATATATATATATATATATATATATATATATATATATATATATATATATATATATATATATATATATATATATATGTATATATATATATATATATATATATATATATATATATATATATATATATATATATATATATATATATATATATATTTAATCAATCAATCAATCATTTCCTGTGGCACCCTCGGGGATGCATAGGGCCTCGATGAACTCACACCACCACATCCTATCTTGTGCTAACTCCTCAAGGTCTCCCCAACACTCATCTCCAGCTTCCCGTCTCATTGTCCTCACCCATGTCTCTTTTGCCCTTCCTCTACCTCTCCTACCAGGTGCCACCCACCCTGGTGTACCTCGTACTATTCACTGTCTCCTATACACATGTCCTAGTCACTTCCATCGTGAGAATCTAACATATTCATCGATCGGCTGCACTCCCGTTATTTCTCTAATTCTACTATTTGGTATCCTTTCCCACCACTTAACTCCTAATATTCTTCTAAGTGCTTTATTTTCAAACACCAAGAATTTATTTTCCATAGTCACTGTGCTGTACCAAGACTCGTGTCCATAAATTAAGATACTCCTAACCATTACCTTATAAAGTTTGATTTTTGTATGCACAGAGAAATTGTTATTATTCCAAATATTTTTAAGCATTCCCATTGCCTGATTAGCCTTCTTTAACCTTTCCTCGAATTCAAAGTTCAAAGAACCATCCTTGGCTAAATAAGTACCTAAATATTTAAACCTATCAACTTGCTTTACAACCATACCTCCAATTACACATTCCTGCGCATTTTCCATATTCATATTGATTATTTCAGTTTTTCCACAATTAATAACCAAACCCACCTTGCGACCTTCACTTACCAAACAGTCCAACACTCTCTGCATCTCTTCTGGCCCATCACAAATCAAAACTATATCATCTGCATAATCTAAATCCAAAAATTTCCTGTTCTCTCCCCAAAGTATACCTGCACCGGTTTCTGTTCCAACACGTTTCATAATGTAATCAATGACCAATATAAATAGTAAAGACGATAGAACACCACCTTGAATTACTCCGGACTTGACTTCAAACGAATCACTCAGACAACCATCAACCATCACTTTACAAAATGTGTCCTCATGCATGTTCATAATGACCCTCACAAACTCCTCTGGTATTCCATAATGTCTCATGATCTTCCCCATAGACTCTCTCGAAACACTATCAAAAGCCTTTTCAAAATCAACAAAACAAAGACTTAACGGTACTCTCATTTCATTAACTTGCTGCATCAAATGCCTAACTATAAAGATCTGATCACTGCAACCACGTCCCTTTCTAAAACCAGCCTGTTCATCCCTCAGAATACCCTCAACCACCGGCTCCAACCTATTTAACAACACTCTACTGAAAACTTTCAAAGCTATCGGTGACAAAGAGATTCCCCTCCAATTACCACATTCACTCAGGTCTCCCTTCTTCGGAACTTTAACAATTACACCATTCTTCCAAACTGATGGTAGTAACCCCGTCACCCATACCTTATTGAATAGCTTGGTCAAGATCATTATTAATCTATCCCCCTCCACTTTAAACATTTCCGGAAATAAACCATCCTCCCCTGGTGCCTTATTATTCTTTAACTGTTATACTGCTTTCTCCACTTCTGCAAGCCTCAACTCTCCTGTTTCTATATTTAAATCTTCCTGAGCAGACGGTATATCCTCTTCTGGTGGTATTGGTCTATTAAGAACTGTCTCAAAATGCTCTTTCCATCTATTTTTAATATCTCCATCTTTGGTCAATAAATTTCCTTCCCTGTCTCTAATTGATATTTCCTTGCATTTACCTGCATTACCACTCAGTTCTCTAATCGATTCATATGCTATTCTTTGACTCTGTCCATCATTTTTGTTTATTAGGATTTCAGTCTCTGCAACCTTTTCATCCACACATCTTCTTTTATCTCTCCTAGCTAACCTTCTTACTTCTGAATTCAAACTCCAGTACGCAGCTCTTGCTAATTCAATCTCTCGTTCATCAACGCATATATATACTGTATATACTGTATATATATATATATATATATATATATATATATATATACACACACATATATATATATATATATATATATATAATATATAGTCAAATGGTGGGTGACAGAGTGACTTGGAGGCGTTTTGTCTGCGGCCACCCTTTACGGGATTAGGGCGTCGGGCTATATAAATATATATATATATATATATATATATATATATATATATATATATATATATATATTGTTACATAGCCTATGATTTCATCATCCTTTGTGTAATTTTAACGTACAGTATGCTGCATGTTTGATCACGAGCGTGTTCTGCCTCAGTCCCCCCCTTCTACCGTTATAGTAGAGTAAGTCGTCCTTTCTGTTGTTCAGAGCAGGATTGTCAGCTCTTTGTCCCCTATGGCTTCATTTGCGCGTTCTTCTTACAAGTTGTATCAAGCTCTGCTGGCCCCTATATAATGAGCTCAGTTTCTGCATTATGGCCACTTAGATCTACTCCTCATTTTGTTCACATCTCTGTCCTCCCCTGTACAGTTATTATTATTGTGAGTGCTCAGGAAGTCTCCAACCATCTAGCAGCTGTGTAATTTGAGTATCAGTGTTATCGCATTTTGTTCTTGCACTGTATAGCATAAGTTGTTAATTTGTAGGCCTAGTGAGGTTTTTGTAATTCGTCTAGGGTTCTTGTTGTCAGCCATCATTAATAATATTTTGTGTCTGTAATAATTTATCTTGCATTAACTGAGCATTACCCAGTGTATTTTTCATTTTATCAGGGCTGACTTAGGTAAATTTACTCTTGCTAATTTTGTGTTAATAGAGGCTATTGCAGTTAACCATATATTTAACCTATTTTTTGCCATTACATTATCCTTATGAGTCCTGAATGTTTTGTTGTTAGTTTGAGCATTAAAGTTTAACTTGTAATTTTACCTAACTCTGTTATTTTGAACCTGGAACTTTGCGGGACAGTTTTCTCTGTTCCATAACATAAATTTGGCAAATGTGCAAACAGTGTGTGATGTAGAAAACAGAACAAAGAATGAACTTAAGATTGTTGCTCAACAATTGGGAATTGCAGTTCACTCTCATCATTCTAAAGATCAAATTGTTGGCATGATTAATAAAAGCTTGTTTAATGTAACTCCTCCAAATGAGCAAACGCAGATTGAATTAGCTAAGTTACAGCTAGCCCTGCAGGAGGCTCGTGTTAAGGAGGCTGAATTTGAAGCACGTGCTAAGGAGGCTGAGTCTCAGGCTAAGGAGGAGGAGTCTCAGGCTCGTGTTAAGGAGGCTGAATTTCAAGCAAATGCTAAGGAGGTTGAATCTCAGGCTCGGATTCAGGAGGCACAGATACAGGCTCAGGCACAAATTGAACTTGCTAGGATTCAGGCAGACCATGAGTATCGCATGAAACAAGGTGGAACTGGATCATCTAGCTCTGATGATTTTGATGTGGCTAAAAATGTTAAACTTGTCCCTCATTTTAATGAATCTGATTTAACAAAGTATTTTCAGTTGTTTGAGAGGGTAGCTACAGGATTTAATTGGCCCAAAGAGTATTGGCCAGTACTCCTTCAAACTGATCTCACCGGTGAAGCTCAAGTAACTTATGCATCTTTGCCGCAGGATCAATGTGATAATTATGATGTAGTTAAGAGCTTGATTCTTAAGGCCTATGAGCTTGTTTCTGAAGCTTATAGAGTAAAATTTAGGACAACTTATAAACAAGATAAGCAATCCCATGTTGAGTATGCAAAAATCAAAGAAGATCTGTTAGAGCAGTGGTTAAATTCTAAGAATGTGGATTCTGATTATGACAAATTTAGGCAGATGATTTTGCTGCAGGATTTCAAAAGGTGTATTAGTAAAGATGTAAGCCTATATCTTGATGAGAGAAGAATAGATAATTTGTCTGATGCTGCAGTTATAGCTGATGAATATGTTCTCACTCATAAGAGATATTCTAGAGAAAAAGGGAAAGCTGAGAGTAAGTACGTTGCCTCTACTCAGAGTACAGGTAACAGGAAAGAGAATAAAGATGATGTTTCTCAGGAAGTAAATACCAGCTTCACCTCTAGATTTCGGAAAAGTAAATGTACATATTGTCGTAAGCTTGGTCATACTACGGAGAAATGTTTCAGGAGACAGCGTAATGTGAACAAAAAAGAGTCTTTAAATATTCAGTCAATTGGTCTAGTGTCTACTCTTGAGAGTTCCCAGAATTCTTTAACTGAGTTAACTGAACCTGCTTTGAGGGGTAACTTAAATTCTCATGATGGAGCTCCTCTTTTGAGCAGTAACGTGGGTGACACTCTCAAGAGTTCATGTGCTAATTTCCTGTCTGATGGTTTTGTCAGTCCTCTGGACAGTAATGACAGGAAATCAGTTAAAATATATCGTGATACAGGTGCTTGCCAATCCCTTATGCTGACCAGTGTTCTAGGCTCTAATGTTAATTCCTCTGATGAAACTGTAATCTTACAAGGTGTAGGGAATAATTACTTCTCTGTCCCTCTGTGCAGAGTGAATTTAGAGTCTGGTTTTGTTAATGGTTCCGTTATGGTTGGGTTGGTTGAGACACTCCCAATGTCATGTGTAACTTTCTTACTTGGAAATGATATTGGTGGAAGTCAAGTGTGTCCAGCTCCTCAGTTGTCTAGTGAGCCAGTGGCTGCGACCCAGGATTGTGATGTCCCTGATGTGTTCCCTGCATGTGCTGTCACTAGGGCTAAGTCTAAAGTTACTGGTGACTTAGAGGATAATGATGATGATGATGTTATCCTAGCTGACACTTTTCTTGCTAATTTGGACCACTCACCAGATGAGGCAGTACCCCGTAGTGTTGATAATTTGTCTCGTCAAGAGTTGGTTGAGTTGCAGGTTACTGACCCTGAGTTGAAAGGTCTAGCTAACTCTGCTTGCAGTGAGGAAGAGTCAGCTGGTGCTTCTACTTGTTATTATATAAAGTCAGGAGTACTTATGAGGAAGTGGAGACCCCCAACAGCATCAGCCGACTGTGAATGGGAGGTTGTACATCAAGTTGTCATCCCTCGTGTTTGTAGGCAGGATATCATTAGAGTGGCTCATGATTCCAGTTTGGCAGGACACCTTGGAGTGAGGAAGACTGTGGCACGCATTTTGAAACACTTCTACTGGCCAGGTATCTTCAGGGATGTTTCCTGGTATTGTAAGTCTTGTCACACCTGTCAAGTTGTGGGGAAGTGTAATCAGACCGAAAAGGTTGCACCTCTAGTTCCCATTCCTCCTTTTGAGGCGCCTTTCACCCGTGTGTTGGTGGATATTGTGGGCCCTCTTCCTAAGACTTCTTCAGGATTTTCATATGTGTTGACCCTGATTGATATGGCTACTCGTTATCCTGAAGCCATTCCACTTAGAAATATCTCAGCAAAGAACGTGGTTAAGGAAATGCTAGGGTTCTTCACAAAGTTTGGTCTGCCCAAGGAGGTACAGTCAGACCGGGGAAGTAATTTCATGTCAAATGTTTTCAAGCAGTCTCTGAAAGAGTTGGGCATCACCCAGATCACGTCTTCAGCTTACCATCCCCAGACCCAAGGAGCGTTGGAGAGATATCATCAAACACTCAAATCGATGCTCATGAAATACTGTTTGGAACATCATAAAGACTGGGATAAAGGTCTTCCATTCGTTGTGTTGGCTGCAAGAGAATCTCCAAATTAATCACTGGGCTTCTCACCTTTTGAACTACTGTTTGGCCATGAAGTAAGAGGACCCCTTAAGCTACTCAAGGAATGCTGGCTGTCGGAGGAAGATGACGTCAACCTGCTGGAGTATGTGATGAAGTTCAAAGAACAGCTGTCCACTGCTTTACAGCTGGTGAGAGAGAATTTAGGAGCTGCTCAGGAGAAGATGAAGACTTGGTATGATAAGAAGTCCAGGTTACGCCACTTTCAGCCAGGAGATCAGGTTTTGATTCTGCTACCAGTTCATGGGCAACCTCTTCAAGCCAAGTTTAGTGGTCCTCATTTCGTGGAGAAGAAACTCAGTGATGTCAACTATGTCATCGCCACACCAGATCGTAGAAAGAACAAGCAACTATGTCACATCAACATGCTAAAGTTATATCACAGGCGGGACGAAAATAATCCAGTCTGCACTGTAGCTGTTCCACCTGAGTCTGCAAGTGAAGCTATCCCATGCAGTATGAGCCTTAGTGATAGTTTGGGGAAGAGTCCTGATATCATGAATGATCTCCAGACTAAGCTTTCTCATCCACCTCCCGAGGAAAGGCAGGAGTTTTCGGCATTACTGCAAGAGTACCCGCAAGTGTTCCGTGCCACTCCAGGAAGAACCACTGTGTTGATGCATGATGTCGATGTTGGAGACGCAAAGCCAATTAAATTGCCTCCTTACCGTGTGAACCCAATGAAAGTTCCTCTCATCCAGAAGGAGCTTGGCTACCTGTTGGACCACAAGATGATTGAGCCCTGTCAGAGCGAGTGGAGTTCTCCTGTCACTCTAGTCCCTAAGCCAGGTGGGTCACAGTGGCTTTGCATCGACTACAGACGTGTTAATCAGATAACCAAAACAGACACTTACCCTCTCCCTCGCGTGGAAGATTGCATAGACAAGATCGGAAAGGCTAGGTACATAAGTAAGTTTGATTTGTTAAAGGGATACTGGCAAGTACCTATGACTGAACGTGCTAGGGAGATCTCATGTTTTGTAACACTAGGAAAGACTTTTGCATGTTCTGTAATGCCATATGGTATGAAGAATGCACCAGCCATATTTCAGAAGCTCATGAATGTTGTAACAGAGGGTTTGGCAGGGTGTGTGGTTTATATTGATGATGTATTAATCTTCAGTGACAACTGGAAAGATCACCTATGCCATGTCAGTAAATTTCTTGAGCGTTTAGTTCAGGTTAATCTTGTAGCTAATTTATCAAAGTGTGAGTTTGGTCAAGCTAAAGTTCAGTACCTTGGGTACATAATTGGTGATGGACATGTTGCACCACCAGCAGCTAAGGTTCAGGTTATAAGTGATCTTCCCAGACCTAAAACTAGGAAAGAGCTAAGAAGATTTTTGGGAATGGTAGGTTATTACAGGAGATTTGTTCTTAACTTTTCAATTCTTGTATCACCACTTACAGGCCTACTGAAAAGGGGAGTTAAATTTGTCTGGACCGATAACTGTGAATCCTCTTTCAACAAACTTAAAGCTATCCTGTCGAGTCAGCCAGTGCTTGCTACTCAAAATTTTGCTAAGCCTTTTAAGATGGCTGTTGATGCAAGTGATACAGGAGCTGGGGCTGTTTTGCTGCAAGAGGATGATCAGGGTATTGAACATCCTGTATCTTATTACAGTAAGAAGTTCACTCCACCTCAAAAGAACTACTCAACTATTGAGAAAAAGCTTTTGGCCTTGATTTTGGGTTTACAGCATTTTTCATTTTTTTGTGTTCTGGTTTTGACCCCATAGTCATTTATACCGATCATAACCCACTGAAATTCCTTAGTAAGTTTAAAGACAAAAATCAGAGATTGACAAGATGGAGTCTACTTCTTCAGTATTCATTAGACATACAACATGTCAAGGGGAAAGAAAATGTTATTGCAGATTGCTTATCTAGACTTTAGACAGATTGTTTTAGAGTAATAAGAAATATCCTTTGTAAATTTCTTTTTCTTTGTTGGGAGGTGTTACATAGCCTATGATTTCATCATCCTTTGTGTAATTTTAACGTACAGTATGCTGCATGTTTGATCACGAGCGTGTTCTGCCTCAGTCCCCCCCTTCTACCGTTATAGTAGAGTAAGTCGTCCTTTCTGTTGTTCAGAGCAGGATTGTCAGCTCTTTGTCCCCTATGGCTTCATTTGTGCGTCCTTCTTACAAGTTGTATCAAGCTCTGCTGGCCCCTATATAATGAGCTCAGTCTCTGCATTATGGCCACTTAGACCTACTCCTCATTTTGTTCACATCTCTGTCCTCCCCTGTACAGTTATTATTATTGCGAGTGCTCAGGAAGTCTCCAACCATCTAGCAGCTGTGTAATTTGAGTATAAATGTTATTGCATTTTGTTCTTGCACTGTATAGCATAAGTTGTTAATTTGTAGGCCTAGTGAGGTTTTTGTAGTTCGTGTAGGGTTCTTGTTGTCAGCCATCATTAATAATATTTTTTATCTGTAATAATTTATCTTGCATTAACTGAGCATTACCCAGTGTGTTTTTCATTTTATCAGGGCTGACTTAGGTAAATTTACTCTTGCTAATTTTGTGTTAATAGAGGCTATTGCAGTTAACCATATATTTAACCTGTTTTTTGCCATTACATTATCCTTATGAGTCCTGAATGTTTTGTTGTTAGTTTTAGCATTAAAGTTTAACTTGTAATTTTACCTCTTTTATTTTGAACCTGGAACTTTGCGGGACAGTTTTCTCTGTTCCATAACAATATATATATATATATATATATATATATATATATATATATATATATATATATGTATAGTCATATTATATATACAGTATATACCCTTCCCCGCACAAAGCCGCCCGGCCGGGGAGCGCGCGCGTGGCAAATTTGAGCAAATTTGAGTAAATGAAACACATTCTTGCCTTATTTTCGCCACCCAAATATCCATGTATTCCCATGAAACCTATCTCCAGGTATGCATCGATGTTTGTTCTATCTGATAAACATGACCAAAACACAGGAAAACACCAGCAAAAAATGTTATTAGCCCTGGAAGCATGGTCGAGTAAACTTTTTTCACTTCCCAACATCGCCGTTTGAAGGTTTTCCATCATACAGGAAAATGATCTAATAATTTTTTATAGAGAATTTAATCAGCTTTCTAACGAAACCAATCTGGTTGAGATACGATGTATATTTTTCGAGAAAATGGCCAAAAACTGAAAGCCATTTTTGGAAAAATTTCACTGACCTCTGAGAGCAAAGTTTTCCCAGGCACCTTATGTTTTTATTACATAGTAATATGCCCCCATTATCCAGCTTTCCCACTGTGACGGGAAAACCCCATACGCCTTATAGTTCTCGAGTAAATCGGAAAAAAATTCTAGGCACTCCGTTCGTGATTGACTTTCGTGATGCGCGCAAGGCATACGCAATGTTCCCGTCTACCTAACAACGAATTCTTATCAGAAATATTACATATTTATGTATTGTACATATGTAGAATTTCCTGCTCTTCATCATGGTTCTAACATGAAATCGATACGTCCAATAGTTTCCGAGTAATTGGCAGAGAAACAGAGAGTATTACTACGAGCATTTTTCAATGGTAACAGCCGGGAAGAGACATTCATTTCCACCGCCTTTTCTCGCACAAAACGAAACATAATGCTTACATTTTGGTATTGATCATACGTAGAATTTAGTGGTATAGATCATGGTTGTTACAGAAAATCGATAAGTCTAATAATTTTCGAGTAATTGGCCGACAAAGTGAGGTTAGTACTCCGAGCGCTTGTCACTGATAACAAACGTGAGGAAAAAGAAAAAAACCCTCGCCTTTTACCCCCCAAAACGCTACCAAAAGCTTACATTCGGGTATTGATTATACGTAGAATTTAGTGGTATTGATGATGGTTGTAACAGAAAATCGATAAGTCTAATAGTTTTCGAGTAATTGGCCGACAAAGTGAGGTTATTACTCCGAGCGAATGTCACTGATAACAAACGCGAGGGAAAAAAACATTTCCCTCGCCTTTTATCCCCCAAAACGCTACCAAAGGCTTACATTTTGGTATTGATCATACGTAGAATTTAGTGGTATTGATGATGGTTGTAACAGAAAATCGATAAGTCTAATAGTTTTCGAGTAACTGGCCGACAAAATGATGTTATTACTCCGAGCACTTGTCACACAACAACCGCTAGGAACAAAAACATTTCTCTCGCCTTTTACCCCCCAAAACGCTACCAAAGGCTTACATTGTGGTATAGATCTTACGTAGAATTTAGTGGTATTGATGATGGTTGTAACAGGAAATCGATAAGTCTAATAGTTTTCGAGTAATTGGCTGACAAAGTGAGGTTACTCTTCCAATCGCTACCAACTTTTACGCACACTGTTTTTTCCTTGCACACCTGCCTGAAGACTATGCTACCAACTTTTTTTTCCCCCTATCTGTACAGACTGTTACATCTTCCATGGATGTTTTTCTATTGTTATAACCTACTACACATAAACATAACTCTTCTATAGTTACTGCTGTGGAGATTTACTTTCTTTCATATGTGTAATCTGTAGGAGAAAATGGTTATTTGTCTGAAAGTGTGTGAGGTAATGGTAATAGATTATTACATATATCAACAAAATTTGCAGAACTCACTTCCTCCAGGGGTGTTGATCCAATTAGACCAGGAATTTGAAGATGAGGAGTTATGTAGTGTGTGTGTGTGAGTCAGCTTCTCCCTGAGAGTATGAGGCAATGCTATTTTTAGCACACACCACACTCGTTCACGGAAACTCGCAGCTTGTTTGATGTATATTACATACAATTCCATACGCATTTACACTATCAGAATCACAATAATTCCAGCCCTAAAACACCGGTAATTCTCCCCTCCCGACTTCAGGTTTGCCCCTTCACAACACTCTGTTTCATGCCATACGTAACGCTTGCTGGCTCCATAATTTCACCAAGCCATCCACAGTATGTTTCACACAATATATATTTATGCCTTGGCTTCATTTATATATGTATTTCCACTCACGCCATACGGCCTACAGGGGGGCGGAGTGGCAAAACCCCGCTACACTGGCCATGCGTCTGGCTCCAAGGCCCAACGATTGCTAACGGCCAGAATTGCTTTTCAGTACATATATGTATGTTCCATCGACAATATCACGTCACTATATGTTCACATACAATGTATTATCTCACTGAGTCAATAGGGCCTTTGCCTCGGGCGAGAGGGGGAGAATTATGGACGATTTAAAGGGAACCACAAGCTGTCAAACACCACCGCCTGACTGCTCAACAAACACTGAGGTTGGAGGGAGCAGGCTGAGGTAGATAAGGCAAAGCAGCATTGCCAATGACTTACCTCTAGAGAGCTTTGGCAACCCTATGACGCGCCCAAAAATCACGCAAATCGGCCTATAAGTTTTTTTCTGACGAATATTTTTGTGCCTAAACCACGCGATTCGAGTGACTGTGCCAGACCTAATACAAGGCGACGTCACGCGAATCGAGTGAGTGTGTCTGGGAGGGTTTATATATATATATATATATATATATATATATATATATTCACACATATATATACACATATATATACATATATACACATATATACACACACGTACACATACATACACACACACATTATATATATATATATATATATATATATATATATAATATATATATATATATATATATATATATATATATATATACGGTATACATATATACACACGGAATACATATATATAAATATATTCATTCATTCATTCATTTCCAGATGCCATGTATCCCAAACGGGGTGGCCAAGGGCTTAGAGTTAATTGTTTTACAGGGAGGGGCACTAATCCTCCACCAACCCCACTTGACACGTATGGATGATAAATATATATATATATATATATATATATATATATATATTGAGGGAGGCGTGAACTGGTTGGATGACACCATAATGACAGAGAAGAGGTTGATACGAAGGTTAAGTGTCTGTTGCCATCCCTTACTGGATTAATTGGTCTGGTTAAAGATAGATAAAATAGATAGATGTATAGGTCAAATGTAGAAAAAAAAAATTCACTAAAACCAGGCTTAAAGACCGGAACAATTTTTAACATAATATTTCCAGACATTTTGGATTTAACTCCTTCAGTCCAATTACGTATTTTTGCATTTTGTTCTTGCTTCCTTCTGACAATTTATATTCAGCTCCAAAATGATGTCTTAGCAGCGATGAGGTTTTTTAAGGCAACATATATCCCTGCCCTCTCCTTAGCAAAATAAAATCTTTTGTAAGAAGGAAAATTGTACTGAAATAGATGTTACCGAGCTGAGGGAGTTATTGGCTCTTGATTTTTTAAAAGTCTATTTTCAGGACAAATTTTATAGATTTTTTAGTTCAGTATATTTTGGAAGGGGCAAATTTATGCAGTAACCATTTTGAATTGTTATGCATGGAACCATCTTTCCATTTTATAAAACTGGTATCTGATGGGTCGTTGGTGTTCGCTACTTGCCACAGTCGGGGCAGTTACGGGAATTCGACTGGAGAAAAAACAAACAACCGTATGGGCCGTGTATGCGAAAGATCTAACCACTTCTTTCGAAAAAAATAGTCTCCGTAACAGCTAATATCATAAATTATTCTTTTTCATAATATGGTAGCTGATAATAACTGTAATTTGAATGTAGTGTTTAAATGCTGTATGAATGAAGGCAGATGTACTATTGCGGCCAGTTGTTAGCCACCCTCGTCCAGGTAACCCGTGTATGTGGCAGCATCGCATTCACAAGCACAGAAGTTGCCTTCGATGCATTTCTGTCGAAAAATATCCCTTCAGCTTTGAGCTTGTACAAATGGGTAAAGCAATAGTAATATTTGCTTTGAAGGTTTGACTCTGATAACACGAATATATCATACTGATTATTTAATAACTTGTTTCTCGTATAGAGCCAAGCAAGTGACAAATATGTATACAGGTATTTGGGTCCACTCCACGACTTTCTGTAGGTTTGAACCAGAGAACACAGAGTGAACAAGTTCGAAGCATTCATTTGTTACCAGGAGAGAGAGAGAGAGAGAGAGAGAGAGAGAGAGAGAGAGAGAGAGAGAGAGAAGTGGATGCCTGTGAATTTTAGAGGAATGAGGTGGGGAAATGAGGTGCTCAGCACAGTTAAACAGGGATTTTTCCTTACTTTTGGTTGACGTTCTATGTCTAAATGACTAAATGAAGGTAAATTATGAAATATAATAACTGGATTACGAAGTGGTAATAGGGTCTGGCTAATGGTTGTTTGGTTCACGGTGTGCAGTGGTAAGCCTAATTCCAGGCAACGGTCGCTGTTAAAAGTTGGATATTGTAAGTCCCATTTATTGTAAATAGCTCCTTGTATTTTTACAGTATGTTTATGCCCCTATGGACTTATTTTCACCCCATGAATATTTTAATCAATGGACATTTTCACCACTCTGAACAAAATCCTCATGGACCTATTTTCCTTAATGACTTTTTTTCAAAGACGCCTACTTTTCTACATAAACCTATTTTCTGTTCATTAAGCTCCTTTTCCCAATCTATTTCTAAGAAGTACTTCTTTATGTCATGGTAGTTGCCATTTTTGTAGTTTAGGCTCTTTTTGAAATTCTCATCATGTTAACTATGTTGATTAAGCTCCTTTTCCCAACCGATTTCTAAGAAGTACTTCTTTAAGTCATGGTAGTTGCCCTTCATGTAGTTTAGGCTCTTTTTGTAATTCTCATCATGTTAACTATGTCATATGCAATCCTGAAATTAGAATTTAATACTGCATGGCCGCTTTTGCCGAATGGAGGTGATACATTATATTGTCAGTGTCATTTTCTTGCCTAGAAAATATAAGCTCTAGTACTAATGGATCATCAAGTCCTCTTTTTCTGGTGTTTTCCTTTCCATGTTGTGTTAGGAAAAACTCCTGACAAGATCCAGGAGCTTTTGGTCCCAACAGCTTTCATGGCTTCTTTCATCATAGTATTCCAATTTATATTTCTATTGAAATCTCCAGTTGATATAATTCTTTAAGATTTTCCTTTTTATTCTATGTAGTAATGCTCTTAAACTCTGAATTGTACTCTCTGCCAGGTTTTCATATTCGCCTCTTTCTCAAGTGTTCGTTCGGGGTGGCATGTATAAATTTGCCACAGTTACTTTCCCTTCTGATGTATTAATCTCTACTGCAATCAGTTCTATTTTTGAGGGTACGTCTAGTCCTAATTTATTTCCTTGTAGATTTTTCTTCGTTAGTTTTATGAATCCTCCTTTTTTTTTTTTTTTTTTTTTAATCCTATCTCTTTTTCATATATTGTATTCCTCTAAGTTTAGGGTATTGTTTGATATCCTTGGGTTTAATTTTGTTTCAGTTGGGCAAGTAATATGAGGTTCTTTTTCTTTGGTATACTCCTTCATGTCTAGTAATTTAGATACCATTCCGTCTACATATGGGTATATCAACTTAACCATCTTGTTTACATACATGCCATAGCTTGAGTCTATTACCTTCCTTCTTTTTATTCCCTGCTGGTTATGTACCACTTTTGTACCTGCAGTCCAATAACTTTGTAAAAAAAAAAAACTTCTCTTCCTCTGAACTTTCCTCGATCTTTGTTTTTAAATCCTCCCTCTACTTCTTTAGTGTTCCCAATTCCTCTTGAGTGTGTGTGTGTCTTGGTGTATGATAGGGTCTGTGATGTCATGTATAGTATTTGGCGTGTGATGTGTCGTATGGTGAGTTCTACAGTGGTGTTAGTAATGTGTTTGTGTGGAGGATGTTGTGTGTGCTGTGTTCTTGCATGCGTAGATTTGTGTGGTTTGTGCTGTGCTATCTGTGGTTTGCTTGGTGTGAGGAGTTGTATGGGGTGAGAGAAGTAATGTGTAGTGCGGTGTGTGCTATGTTGTGTTTTGTATTGAACTATGTAGTATTTCGTTTTGACTTTCGATGTGCTCTGTTTTGTTCTGTATAGTGTGTTGTGTGGTGTGATTGTGAGTGATAGGGTGTGGTGATATTGAGTGATAAGGTGTGGTGTGATTGTGAGTTGTAAAGTGTGGTGTGACTGGGAGTGGTAATGTGAGGTATGATGGTGAGTGGTAGGGAGTTGTGTGAGTGTGAGTGTTTGAGTGGGGTGTAGTTTTTGTGGGCAGCAGTGCTGAGGTATGTGGTTTGATGTGGTTTTTGTGGTGTGGTGTGGTGAGTTATATGTAATGTGGTATGGTGTGGTGTGTTGTGTTCGGTGTGGCGTGTTGTGTGGCTTGGCATGGTGCCGCGTGCCTTGTCCTGTGCATGATGTGCGTAGTGTGGCGCGTTTTATCGTGTGAGTGATGTGGTTTTTGTTGTCTGTGGTCTGGGACAGTGAAATGTGCTTCGGTGTGTAGTTTATTTAATGTGTAATGTGTAATGTGTGTGTGTGTTGTGTTCGGTGTGATTTGCTTTCCACGGTATGTGTGTTATCTTGTACTTTGTATGATGTTACGTGCTGTGAGGTGTAGTGTGCTGTGTATTTTGTGGTTAGATATAATGTGTTATGGTGCTATGGGTGTCGCGAAAGGATTAGGATCTGTTATGCTGTCCAGATTTCACCCCCATCCGTATGTGTTACATGAACAACAAATTATGACATGAAAGTAAATAACATTACATTTTAATCACAGGAAAACTTCTACGGGCACCTCCTTTCTCACTGCACTGATTAAACTAGACAAGTTTGAAGGATGGTACACAATGGCAAGAACTTCCAGCACATGGAACTATTAGAAATACACCGCTATCATCAATACAATATAAATCAGGTAAGCCTTACTTTCTGCCTGTCGTCACAGCACAGGTTCTAGTTGACGATTTCGGGACGATCACCTTGGCTCCGCCCCTTTGCTTAATCAAATTCCATGGAAATCTGCTGCTTGTTCGAAATAAGTGCGATATCAACTTGGATTATTTTGAGAATACAGTCATTAAAATTATTAATAATTCAATGTTCATTCTAAATATTGCTTGTAATAATGTCCAACAACAGTAGATAGTATTTACAATCCTAGTGTTGGAAATGATGTTTCCTTTTAGACATGGGTTCATAATATGCACAGAAGTTTAGAACACCATCTGAACCATAAGAAGTTGTAGGGAGTACAGTGTTACCATATCAAAAGACAAGGGGCTGGCAGGGGAAGGACCACAACTTTTATGAGTGTCTGTACCTTATTCGCACGATTCAATGAGTATTGTTAAGGGCTGGGTGGATAATAGAGCATCCGCCACCATTGCTTAGTCTATGAACTCGTTTACAGTGAGCTTCGTTAACGAGGTCTTCAGTGAGTATGATTTGAGGCGCTGCGGGTTTGGGGGACCTGCGCCCCCCCCCCCCCAAAAAAAAAAAAAGTGCATTCAAAGCTTGGCAAAATGAAAATAACCGTAACTTCATTTTTTAAGTCGAAGCATATATATATATATATATATATATATATATATATATATATATATATATATATATATATATATATTCTCGATGTGTACATTCCGATTATGTATGAAGCTTAGTACTTTTGCACATGAGTATACCCACGATTCACGGAATAAGGAAAGAAGAACGTCATGCAGTTATGGTTATTTCACTTAAACCAACCACTGACGGCGTTTCCTGGCCGAAATTGGTTTTTACACATATTAGAATCTTGCACAACAAGAACACAATAGCCCATCCCTCATAACCACTGTACTCATGCACATTCCTCACATGCACCGTTCGTTACTCGTTCCAACACGATGATTTCTTTTATTTTTTATATATATATTTTTTTTGGGGGGGGTCAATAGGTATACAGGTTTCTTATTGTTATGAACAGTAATGGTACGAGTAATGATGATAATACACAATCATAACAGTGGTTATCAATGTAGCACCCCTCTCCCTCTCCCCAGTGTTATTGTTATGGCTATTCATACAATAATCAAAAGCAAAAACTACTACTACTACTCGTGGTATAATTCACGTACTCTTGCCCTAATTTATGCTTTTCCTTGGCTATTTGTTGCTTCCACTGGTGAAAACGGCGCTTCCTCACCCTTCCTGTCTTCTCAAGATTCACTACTCGGTCATGAGGGTGGCGAACATGACCTTCACCCTCAGCTGAACCTTGGTCGTCAACACCAGCACGCGCCACCACATTCTTGCCACCGAGTCGACGTTGTGTAGCCTGAGCACCTGCTGCGCCTGCTTCACCGCCACTTACACCAGCACTTTGTCCATCACCAGTTGGTGGTACACTACCTGCAGTAGCACTGTCTACACTTATACATTCGTTATTATCACCACTTGCACTGTGATCGCTACTAGGAGCACGCATAACAGCATTACGGTCGTCATTAACATCGCTACCACTCCCCACATCACTGCTGCCCACTTTGTAACTATTATCACTATGACATGTACTGTAAAACACCCTCACACCCATACTAGAGGGCCAGGGCTCACTATTATCTTTGCCAAACTGACGGCTAGTCATTGTACTATTGTTTCTAAGAAAAGACAACATTGTAAGTAAAAAAATAATCCGGGGCAAGTGAAAGAAAACATGGAGTTACCTTCTCATGCGTCGAGAGAGAGAGAGAGAGAGAGAGAGAAAACAATGGCAAGGAGACTGACTGGCTTTGGCTGGTAAGAAGACGGGGCTGGGGTTGGCAGAGAGTAGGGGTGGCAGCTAGCAGCGACGGCGATGACTGGTCATGCGCCACCTCAGTGACGGGATGTTTCCTCCCTCTTATGTGTGAACACCACTCGGTCTGTCCTCCCACCCAGAAAGCGAACTCCCAGTGTTTTGGGGGGGAGACTTGGAACCTTACTTCCAGTCTAGCAAGGAAAATATACAGCATCCAGTACAGACGTGTAGAGGACGAATGAAAAGTGGTATCCAACATGAAACCGTGTTTGGCCTGGTGGCGTGTTTCCCCCTCCTTACGTGCAGGACCTCATTCCATCAATCACTGATGTCAGTGACAGTATGGACATTCTGCATTTGCTGTTACACGGATAATAAAATATGATTTACTTTCAGCTGAATGGTTTCATACCTCCACATCCAGAGAAATTCCTGTAGGTCCATAACAAAATTAACATTGCCAAATAGATAAATTTGACCTTGGAAAGTAGATCAAAGTCTGAATAGAATGCACCATTAATAATCTGTGTCAATACACTGTATACCTGTATATTGTAGGTACTACTTGGCCTAATTTGCTGCCATGCACATTGTTACATAGCCTATGATTTCATCATCCTTTGTGTAATTTTAACGCACAGTATGCTGCATGTTTGATCACGAGCGTGTTCTGCCTCAGTCCCCCCCTTCTACCGTTATAGTAGAGTAAGTCGTTCTTTCTGTTATTCAGTGCGGGATTGTCGACCGTTTGTCCCCATCGCTTCATTTGCGCGTCCTTATTACAAGTTGTGTCAGGCTCTGCCGGCCCCTATATAATGAGCTCAGTCTCTGCATCATTGCCACTTAGATCTGCTCCTCATTTTGTTCACATCTTTGTTCTCCCCTGTACAGATATTATTATTGTGAGTGCTCAAGAAGTCTCCAACCATCTAGCAGCTGTGTGTAATTTGAGTATAACCGTTGTTGCATTTTTTCTTGTACTGTATAGCATAAGTTTAATTTGTAGGCCTAGTGAAGTTTGTAATTTATGTAGGGTTCTTTGTGTCAGTCATTTTTGATAATAGTTTGTATCTGTAATTATTTATCTGGCATTCACTGAGTATTATCTGGTATCTCATTTCATCAGGGCTGACTTAGATAAATTTACTCTTGCTAATTTCGTGTTAATAGAGGCTATTGCAGTTAACCATATATTTAACCTGTTTTTGCCATTACATTATCCTTATGAGTTCTGAATGTTTTGTTGTTAGTTTAAGCATTAAACTTTAACTTGTAATTTTACCTAACTCTTTTGTTTTGAACCTGGAACTTTACGGGACAGTAGTGATTTTTAGCATTCTCACTGAAAGTGTACGTTATCTTTCTCTGTTCCGTAACATAAATTTGGCGACCTCATATCAGGATATTCAGGATATTATCATAAGGATATTGTTTGATATTTTGTGACTGTGATATATTCATGATGGCTACTATTTCTACACTTGATGAAGCCAGGGATTTTTTGTCAAATGTGCAAACAGTGTGTGATATAGAAAACAGAACAAAGAATGAACTTAAGCTTGTTGCTCAACAATTGGGAATTGCAGTTCACTCTCATCATTCTAAAGATCAAATTGTTGGCATGATTAATAAAAGCTTGTTTAATGTAACTCCTCCAAATGAGCAAACGCAGATTGAATTAGCTAAGTTACAGCTAGCTCTGCAGGAGGCTCGTGTGAAGGAAGCTGAATTTCAAGCACGTGCTAAGGAGGCTGAGTCTCAGGCTAAGGAGGCGGAATCTCAGGTTCGGATTCAGGAGGCACAGATACAGGCTCAGGCACAAATTGAGCTTGCCAGGATTCAGGCAGACCATGAGTATCGCATGAAACAAGGTGGAACTGGATCATCTTGCTCTGATGATTTTGATGTGGCTAAAAATGTTAAACTTGTCCCTCCTTTTAATGAATCTGATTTAACAAAGTATTTTCAGTTGTTTGAGAGGGTAGCTACAGGTTTTAATTGGCCTAAGGAGTATTGGACAGTACTCCTTCAAACTGTTCTCACCGGTAAAGCTCAAGTAACTTATGCATCTTTGCCTCAGGATCAGTCTGATAATTATGATGTAGTTAAGAGCTTGATTCTTAAGGCCTATGAGCTTGTTCCTGAAGCCTATAGAGTAAAATTTAGGACAACTTACAAGCAAGATAAGCAATCCCATGTTGAGTATGCAAAAATCAAAGAAGATCTGTTAGAGCAGTGGTTAAATTCTAAGAATGTGGATTCTGATTTTGGTAAATTTAAGCAGATGATTTTGCTGGAGGATTTCAAAAGGTGTATTAGTAAAGATGTAAGCCTATATCTTGATGAGAAAAGAATAGATAATTTGTCTGATGCTGCACTTTTAGCTGATGAATATGTTCTCACTCACAAGAGATATTTTAGAGGAAAAAGGAAAGCTGAGAGTCAGTACGTTGCCTCTACTCAGAGTACAGGTAACAGGAAAGAGAATAAGGATGATGTTTCTCAGGAAGTAAATACCAGCTTCACCTCTAGATTTCAGAAAAGTAAATGTACTTATTGTAGTAAGCTTGGTCATACTACGGAGAGATGTTTCAGGAGACAGCGTGATGTGAACAAAAAGGAGTCTTTAAATATTCAGTCAATTGGTCTAGTGTCCACTCTTGAGAGTTCCCAGAATTCTTTAACTGAGTTAACTGAACCTGCTTTGAGGGGTAACTTAAATTCTCATGATGGAGCTCCTCTTTTGAGCAGTAACGTGGGTGACACTCTCAAGAGTTCATGTGCTAATTTCCTGTCTGATGGTTTTGTCAGTCCTCTGGACAGTAATGACAGGAAATCAGTTCAAATATATCGTGATACAGGTGCTTGCCAATCCCTTATGCTGACCAGTGTTCTAGGCTCTAATTTTAATTCCTCTGATGAAACTGTAATCTTACAAGGTGTAGGGAATAACTACTTCTCTGTTCCTCTGTGCAGAGTGAATTTAGAGTCTGGTTTTGTTAATGGTTCTGTTATGGTTGGGTTGGTTGAGACACTCCCAATGTCAGGTGTAACTTTCTTACTTGGAAATGATATTGGTGGAAGTCAAGTGTGTCCAGCTCCTCAGTTGTCTAGTGAGCCAGTGGCTGCGTCCCAGGATTGTGATGTCCCTGATGTGTTCCCTGCATGTGCTGTCACTAGGGCTAAGTCTAAAGTTACTGGTGATTTAGAGGATAATGATGATGATGATGTTATCCTAGCTGACACTTTTCTTGCTAATTTGGACCACTCACCAGATGAGGCAGTACCCCGTAGTGTTGATAATTTGTCTCGTCAAGAGTTGGTTGAGTTGCAGGTTGCTGACCCTGAGTTGAAAGGTCTAGCTAACTCTGCTTACAGTGAAGAAGAGTCAGCCGGTGCTTCTACTTGTTATTATGTAAAGTCAGGAGTACTTATGAGGAAGTGGAGACCCCCAACAGCATCAGCCGACTGTGAGTGGGAAGTTGTACATCAAGTTGTCATCCCTCGTGTTTGTAGGCAGGATATCATTCGAGTGGCTCATGATTCCAGTTTGGCAGGACACCTTGGAGTGAGGAAGACTGTGGCATGCATTTTGAAACACTTCTACTGGCCAGGTATCTTCAGGGATGTTTCCTGGTATTGTAAGTCTTGTCACACCTGTCAAGTTGTGGGGAAGTGTAATCAGACCGAAAAGGTTGCACCTCTAGTTCCCATTCCTCCTTTTGAGGCGCCTTTCACCCGTGTGTTGGTGGATGTTGTGGGCCCTCTTCCTAAGACTTCTTCAGGATTTTCTTATGTGTTGACCATGATTGATATGGCTACTCGTTATCCTGAAGCCATTCCACTTAGAAATATCTCAGCAAAGAACGTGGTTAAGGAAATGCTAGGGTTCTTCACAAAGTTTGGTCTGCCTAAGGAGGTACAGTCAGACCGGGGAAGTAATTTCATGTCAAACGTTTTCAAGCAGTCTCTGAAAGAGTTGGGCATCTCCCAGATCACGTCTTCAGCTTACCATCCCCAGACCCAAGGAGCGTTGGAGAGATATCATCAAACACTCAAATCGATGCTCAAGAAATACTGTTTGGAACATCAGAAAGACTGGGATAAAGGTCTTCCATTCGTTGTGTTTGCTGCAAGAGAATCTCCAAATGAATCACTGGGCTTCTCACCTTTTGAACTACTGTTTGGCCATGAAGTAAGAGGACCCCTCAAGCTACTCAAGGAATGCTGGCTGTCGGAGGAAGATGACGTCAACCTGCTGGAGTATGTGATGAAGTTCAAAGAACGGCTGTCCACTGCTTTACAGCTGGCGAGAGAGAATTTAGGAGCTGCTCAGGAGAAGATGAAGACTTGGTATGACAAGAAGTCCAGGTTACGCCACTTTCAGCCAGGAGATCAGGTTTTGATTCTGCTACCAGTTCATGGGCAACCTCTTCAAGCCAAGTTTAGTGGCCCTTATTTCGTGGAGAAGAAACTCAGTGATGTCAACTATGTCATCGCCACACCAGATCGTAGAAAGAGCAAGCAACTATGTCACATCAACATGCTAAAGTTATATCACAGGCGGGACGAAAATAATCCAGTCTGCACTGTAGCTGTTCCACCCGAGTCTGCAAGTGAAGCTCTCCCATGCAGTATGAGCCTGAGTGATAGTTTGGGGAAGAATCCTGATATCATGAATGATCTCCAGACTAAGCTTTCTCATCTACCTCCCAAGGAAAGGCAGGAGTTTTCGGCATTACTGCAGGAGTACCCGCAAGTGTTCCGTGCCACTCCAGAAAGAACCACTGTGTTGATGCATGATGTCGATGTTGGAGACGCAAAGCCAATTAAATTGCCTCCTTACCGTGTGAACCCAGTGAAAGTTCCTCTCATCCAGAAGGAGCTTGGCTACCTGTTGGACCACAAGATGATTGAGCCCTGTCAGAGCGAGTGGAGTTCTCCTGTCACTCTAGTCCCTAAGCCAGGTGGGTCACAGAGGCTTTGCATCGACTACAGACGTGTTAATCAGATAACCAAAACAGACACTTACCCTCTCCCTCGTGTGGAAGATTGCATAGACAAGATCGGAAAGGCTAGGTACATAAGTAAGTTTGATTTGTTAAAGGGATACTGGCAAGTACCTATGACTGAACGTGCTAGGGAGATCTCATGTTTTGTAACACTAGGAAAGACATTTGCATGTTCTGTAATGCCATGTACAGATTGTTTTAGAGTAATAAGTAATTTCCTTTGTAAATTTCTTTTTTCTTTGTGGGGAGGTGTTACATAGCCTATGATTTCATCATCCTTTGTGTAATTTTAACACACAGTATGCTGCATGTTTGATCACGAGCGTGTTCTGCCTCAGTCCCCCCCTTCTACCGTTATAGTAGAGTAAGTCGTTCTTTCTGTTATTCAGTGCGGGATTGTCGACCGTTTGTCCCCATCGCTTCATTTGCGCGTCCTTATTACAAGTTGTGTCAGGCTCTGCCGGCCCCTATATAATGAGCTCAGTCTCTGCATCATTGCCACTTAGATCTGCTCCTCATTTTGTTCACATCTTTGTTCTCCCCTGTACAGATATTATTATTGTGAGTGCTCAAGAAGTCTCCAACCATCTAGCAGCTGTGTGTAATTTGAGTATAACCGTTGTTGCATTTTTTCTTGTACTGTATAGCATAAGTTTAATTTGTAGGCCTAGTGAAGTTTGTAATTTATGTAGGGTTCTTTGTGTCAGTCATTTTTGATAATAGTTTGTATCTGTAATTATTTATCTGGCATTCACTGAGTATTATCTGGTATCTCATTTCATCAGGGCTGACTTAGATAAATTTACTCTTGCTAATTTCGTGTTAATAGAGGCTATTGCAGTTAACCATATATTTAACCTGTTTTTGCCATTACATTATCCTTATGAGTTCTGAATGTTTTGTTGTTAGTTTAAGCATTAAACTTTAACTTGTAATTTTACCTAACTCTTTTGTTTTGAACCTGGAACTTTACGGGACAGTAGTGATTTTTAGCATTCTCACTGAAAGTGTACGTTATCTTTCTCTGTTCCGTAACATAAATTTGGCGACCTCATATCAGGATATTCAGGATATTATCATAAGGATATTGTTTGATATTTTGTGACTGTGATATATTCATGATGGCTACTATTTCTACACTTGATGAAGCCAGGGATTTTTTGTCAAATGTGCAAACAGTGTGTGATATAGAAAACAGAACAAAGAATGAACTTAAGCTTGTTGCTCAACAATTGGGAATTGCAGTTCACTCTCATCATTCTAAAGATCAAATTGTTGGCATGATTAATAAAAGCTTGTTTAATGTAACTCCTCCAAATGAGCAAACGCAGATTGAATTAGCTAAGTTACAGCTAGCTCTGCAGGAGGCTCGTGTGAAGGAAGCTGAATTTCAAGCACGTGCTAAGGAGGCTGAGTCTCAGGCTAAGGAGGCGGAATCTCAGGTTCGGATTCAGGAGGCACAGATACAGGCTCAGGCACAAATTGAGCTTGCCAGGATTCAGGCAGACCATGAGTATCGCATGAAACAAGGTGGAACTGGATCATCTTGCTCTGATGATTTTGATGTGGCTAAAAATGTTAAACTTGTCCCTCCTTTTAATGAATCTGATTTAACAAAGTATTTTCAGTTGTTTGAGAGGGTAGCTACAGGTTTTAATTGGCCTAAGGAGTATTGGACAGTACTCCTTCAAACTGTTCTCACCGGTAAAGCTCAAGTAACTTATGCATCTTTGCCTCAGGATCAGTCTGATAATTATGATGTAGTTAAGAGCTTGATTCTTAAGGCCTATGAGCTTGTTCCTGAAGCCTATAGAGTAAAATTTAGGACAACTTACAAGCAAGATAAGCAATCCCATGTTGAGTATGCAAAAATCAAAGAAGATCTGTTAGAGCAGTGGTTAAATTCTAAGAATGTGGATTCTGATTTTGGTAAATTTAAGCAGATGATTTTGCTGGAGGATTTCAAAAGGTGTATTAGTAAAGATGTAAGCCTATATCTTGATGAGAAAAGAATAGATAATTTGTCTGATGCTGCACTTTTAGCTGATGAATATGTTCTCACTCACAAGAGATATTTTAGAGGAAAAAGGAAAGCTGAGAGTCAGTACGTTGCCTCTACTCAGAGTACAGGTAACAGGAAAGAGAATAAGGATGATGTTTCTCAGGAAGTAAATACCAGCTTCACCTCTAGATTTCAGAAAAGTAAATGTACTTATTGTAGTAAGCTTGGTCATACTACGGAGAGATGTTTCAGGAGACAGCGTGATGTGAACAAAAAGGAGTCTTTAAATATTCAGTCAATTGGTCTAGTGTCCACTCTTGAGAGTTCCCAGAATTCTTTAACTGAGTTAACTGAACCTGCTTTGAGGGGTAACTTAAATTCTCATGATGGAGCTCCTCTTTTGAGCAGTAACGTGGGTGACACTCTCAAGAGTTCATGTGCTAATTTCCTGTCTGATGGTTTTGTCAGTCCTCTGGACAGTAATGACAGGAAATCAGTTCAAATATATCGTGATACAGGTGCTTGCCAATCCCTTATGCTGACCAGTGTTCTAGGCTCTAATTTTAATTCCTCTGATGAAACTGTAATCTTACAAGGTGTAGGGAATAACTACTTCTCTGTTCCTCTGTGCAGAGTGAATTTAGAGTCTGGTTTTGTTAATGGTTCTGTTATGGTTGGGTTGGTTGAGACACTCCCAATGTCAGGTGTAACTTTCTTACTTGGAAATGATATTGGTGGAAGTCAAGTGTGTCCAGCTCCTCAGTTGTCTAGTGAGCCAGTGGCTGCGTCCCAGGATTGTGATGTCCCTGATGTGTTCCCTGCATGTGCTGTCACTAGGGCTAAGTCTAAAGTTACTGGTGATTTAGAGGATAATGATGATGATGATGTTATCCTAGCTGACACTTTTCTTGCTAATTTGGACCACTCACCAGATGAGGCAGTACCCCGTAGTGTTGATAATTTGTCTCGTCAAGAGTTGGTTGAGTTGCAGGTTGCTGACCCTGAGTTGAAAGGTCTAGCTAACTCTGCTTACAGTGAAGAAGAGTCAGCCGGTGCTTCTACTTGTTATTATGTAAAGTCAGGAGTACTTATGAGGAAGTGGAGACCCCCAACAGCATCAGCCGACTGTGAGTGGGAAGTTGTACATCAAGTTGTCATCCCTCGTGTTTGTAGGCAGGATATCATTCGAGTGGCTCATGATTCCAGTTTGGCAGGACACCTTGGAGTGAGGAAGACTGTGGCATGCATTTTGAAACACTTCTACTGGCCAGGTATCTTCAGGGATGTTTCCTGGTATTGTAAGTCTTGTCACACCTGTCAAGTTGTGGGGAAGTGTAATCAGACCGAAAAGGTTGCACCTCTAGTTCCCATTCCTCCTTTTGAGGCGCCTTTCACCCGTGTGTTGGTGGATGTTGTGGGCCCTCTTCCTAAGACTTCTTCAGGATTTTCTTATGTGTTGACCATGATTGATATGGCTACTCGTTATCCTGAAGCCATTCCACTTAGAAATATCTCAGCAAAGAACGTGGTTAAGGAAATGCTAGGGTTCTTCACAAAGTTTGGTCTGCCTAAGGAGGTACAGTCAGACCGGGGAAGTAATTTCATGTCAAACGTTTTCAAGCAGTCTCTGAAAGAGTTGGGCATCTCCCAGATCACGTCTTCAGCTTACCATCCCCAGACCCAAGGAGCGTTGGAGAGATATCATCAAACACTCAAATCGATGCTCAAGAAATACTGTTTGGAACATCAGAAAGACTGGGATAAAGGTCTTCCATTCGTTGTGTTTGCTGCAAGAGAATCTCCAAATGAATCACTGGGCTTCTCACCTTTTGAACTACTGTTTGGCCATGAAGTAAGAGGACCCCTCAAGCTACTCAAGGAATGCTGGCTGTCGGAGGAAGATGACGTCAACCTGCTGGAGTATGTGATGAAGTTCAAAGAACGGCTGTCCACTGCTTTACAGCTGGCGAGAGAGAATTTAGGAGCTGCTCAGGAGAAGATGAAGACTTGGTATGACAAGAAGTCCAGGTTACGCCACTTTCAGCCAGGAGATCAGGTTTTGATTCTGCTACCAGTTCATGGGCAACCTCTTCAAGCCAAGTTTAGTGGCCCTTATTTCGTGGAGAAGAAACTCAGTGATGTCAACTATGTCATCGCCACACCAGATCGTAGAAAGAGCAAGCAACTATGTCACATCAACATGCTAAAGTTATATCACAGGCGGGACGAAAATAATCCAGTCTGCACTGTAGCTGTTCCACCCGAGTCTGCAAGTGAAGCTCTCCCATGCAGTATGAGCCTGAGTGATAGTTTGGGGAAGAATCCTGATATCATGAATGATCTCCAGACTAAGCTTTCTCATCTACCTCCCAAGGAAAGGCAGGAGTTTTCGGCATTACTGCAGGAGTACCCGCAAGTGTTCCGTGCCACTCCAGGAAGAACCACTGTGTTGATGCATGATGTCGATGTTGGAGACGCAAAGCCAATTAAATTGCCTCCTTACCGTGTGAACCCAGTGAAAGTTCCTCTCATCCAGAAGGAGCTTGGCTACCTGTTGGACCACAAGATGATTGAGCCCTGTCAGAGCGAGTGGAGTTCTCCTGTCACTCTAGTCCCTAAGCCAGGTGGGTCACAGAGGCTTTGCATCGACTACAGACGTGTTAATCAGATAACCAAAACAGACACTTACCCTCTCCCTCGTGTGGAAGATTGCATAGACAAGATCGGAAAGGCTAGGTACATAAGTAAGTTTGATTTGTTAAAGGGATACTGGCAAGTACCTATGACTGAACGTGCTAGGGAGATCTCATGTTTTGTAACACTAGGAAAGACATTTGCATGTTCTGTAATGCCATGTACAGATTGTTTTAGAGTAATAAGTAATTTCCTTTGTAAATTTCTTTTTCTTTGTGGGGAGGTGTTACATAGCCTATGATTTCATCATCCTTTGTGTAATTTTAACGCACAGTATGCTGCATGTTTGATCACGAGCGTGTTCTGCCTCAGTTCCCCCCTTCTACCGTTATAGTAGAGTAAGTCGTTCTTTCTGTTATTCAGTGCGGGATTGTCGACCGTTTGTCCCCATCGCTTCATTTGCGCGTCCTTATTACAAGTTGTGTCAGGCTCTGCCGGCCCCTATATAATGAGCTCAGTCTCTGCATCATTGCCACTTAGATCTGCTCCTCATTTTGTTCACATCTTTGTTCTCCCCTGTACAGATATTATTATTGTGAGTGCTCAAGAAGTCTCCAACCATCTAGCAGCTGTGTGTAATTTGAGTATAACCGTTGTTGCATTTTTTCTTGTACTGTATAGCATAAGTTTAATTTGTAGGCCTAGTGAAGTTTGTAATTTATGTAGGGTTCTTTGTGTCAGTCATTTTTGATAATAGTTTGTATCTGTAATTATTTATCTGGCATTCACTGAGTATTATCTGGTATCTCATTTCATCAGGGCTGACTTAGATAAATTTACTCTTGCTAATTTCGTGTTAATAGAGGCTATTGCAGTTAACCATATATTTAACCTGTTTTTGCCATTACATTATCCTTATGAGTTCTGAATGTTTTGTTGTTAGTTTAAGCATTAAACTTTAACTTGTAATTTTACCTAACTCTTTTGTTTTGAACCTGGAACTTTACGGGACAGTAGTGATTTTTAGCATTCTCACTGAAAGTGTACGTTATCTTTCTCTGTTCCGTAACAACATGTACACAGTTTTGGGGGATTTCTTCATAAACTAATTCATCCTAGACTAAAGAATTTGTCACATGAATTCTGCATGTTAAAGCTTAACGCTTGTCACTCTGTGTGCCAAATTAATAAATGGTTTGAAAGCTGATTTTTTAAAAAATTCCCTCTTATTAACTCCCCACTAAGTTGCACTGAAGTTAATTTTTTTTTTCTTTTTGTATTCAAGGAAAACAACTGAATCTCAAGTTACTCCTACAAGCAACCCAACTACTCCTCTGCCATCAACGTTTGGTTGCAGCAGCAGCAGTTTCAGTCTAGTCATGCTCTTGCCAAATACCTGTCCAAACTGGTCACATGAATATCAAATACCACGGGAGACGATGTCACAGATTCGTAAGAAGGCACACCGAGAGGAGGACAGACCACATCCTGCACTGCGTCGAGAAATGGTTCGGGTCGTGGTGGATGGCATTATGAATATTGTGAAGTTGCCAGACAAAAAGGACGTAGACAACATTGCCCATCAAACTGTTTCCAAATACCCTAACTCTTTCAAAGATGTAAGTGATGGAGGTTGTGTTGGAAAAGGACATGATTCACTTCTATGTCAACAGGGTTGAATATAATCTAAGGCCCATTTCTGACTTGAGTGGTGTGAAACGAACCAGGAGGGCTTCCGAAGAAACCTATAACTCAGCCATACAATCAGAGAGGAAAAGAAGTGCCACCACGTACGGATGCATTAATTGCTGGCCGAAGGATTTCCTCAATGGTGAGATACGGGAAACACTTAATGCTGAGAAACTCTGAAAGCCCTTGCCAGCCGCAGCCAGGGCTGGAGTGATAGTATCAGCAGAGACCAGTCCCTCTGCTATATACTACAGAGAAGGCCAGAGTTGAAGAAGGTCTCTCAATTACAGTGTAGAGTAGACTGTAGCACCAGTCGAGCAGGGCAGTACTCCCGAGGTGGATGGAAAGCTGATGACAGGGAGTGCTGGAGCTCCCGTTTCATCAGCCCTCAGGACTAGTTCCTGACCATCCCCCTTTGCTGAACTTTTTCAGTGTCTCAGTTACACAGAGAGTAGGCCAGCATGCTCTCCAGTACAAATTTCTCTAACTATCTTCACCAAACTACATGCACAGTACACACTACACTTCCTATTCAAAACTCACCAAAATGGCGTCAATTCACCCAGCCTCGGAGTCCCCAGGGGGGGGGACCATAAATTCCCCCGCCATCTGCCCCTCTCCCGATGACGACTCGAGGTGCCTGGAACCACTGTCTGACTCTCTTCTTCTTCATTTCTGCAACATTCGCGGCCTTTCATCTAACTTTCGCTCTGTTGAGCACCACCTCTCCTCCTCTAAACCTCACCTTCTTTTTCTAACGGAGACTCAGCTGTCTGAGGCAACTGACAGCAAACCCTTTTCTGTATCCTCCTACTTTCTCTATACTCATTTCAAAGCCAAAGGTGGCTGTTGTGTATACATACGCAACGACTTATCTTGCTCTCGTGTTCCTGAACTTGATTCTTCTGAATTCTCCACTCTCTGGTTTCGGCTTTCCTGTCATTCTCTGACTAAATATATCTGTGCTGTTTACTTATCCCCTAATTCTACTGACTATCAAAAATTCTTTGACTATCTTACTTCTACGATGGAACACATTCTGTCCATTTCTCCTTTCTCTGAAATCTCCATTCTTGGAGATTTCAATGTTCACCACCACCTTTGGCTCTCCTCTCCTTTCACGGATCCACCTGGTGAACAAGCCTACATCTTTTCTATCCTTAATGACCTAGAGCAGCTTGTACAGCACCCTACCCGTATCCCTGACCGCCTTGGAGAGAGCTCCAACATACTTGACCTCTTCCTCACAACTAATCCTTCTGCTTACTCTGTTAATCTTTTCTCTCCGTTGGGCTCCTCCGATCACAACCTTATTACCTTAACCTGTCCTATCACTCCGGTACGGCCTGTGGACCCTCCAGGGAAACGTCGTCTCTGGCATTTTGGAGCCGCGGACTGGGAGGCCCTCAGGCAGTACTTCTTTGATTTTCCCTGGAATGATTATTGCTTCCATGGCCGTGAGCCATCTGAGTGTGCCTTGCGCATTACGGAGGTTATTCTCTCGGGCATGGAAGCATACATTCCTTTCTCATATCCTTTGACTAACGCAAGAAAGCCTTGGTTTAATCACGCTTGTTCTAATGCTGTCCGCAACAAGGAGAAGGCCTACAAAAAGTACCGGAGCCAACCCACCCCTGAATCACATAATCTTTACGTTTCTGCCCGGAATCGTGCTAAGTCTGTTCTTCGCTCTACTAAAAATAATTTCATCCATACTAAATGCTCTCAACTCTCCAACTCGAATTCTTCCTGCTCCTTCTGGCACCTTGCCAAAAATCTTTCTAACAACTTTACCTCATCATCCTTCCCTCCTCTTTTCTACTCTGATGGTTCTGTAGGTATTTCTTCTACTGATAAAGCAGATCTCTTCACACAGATTTTCTCCTCCAATTCCACCTTAGACGATTCCGGTGCTGTTCCTCCATCACTTCCCCCCTCTGACTTCCTCATGGCTGACATTAAAATTTCTTCAGTTGATGTATTTTCTGCCATTACTGGCCTCAGTACTAACAAGGCATATGGGCCTGATGGGGTCCCTCCTGTTGTTCTCAAAAACTGTGCTTCTGTGCTTACACCCTGCCTAGGCAAACTATTTCGCCTTTGTCTGTCAACTTGTACCTTTCCTTCTTGCTGGAAGTTTGCTCTCATTCAGCCAGTCCCAAAGAAGGGTGACCACTCTCAACCCTCCAACTATCGTCCAATTGCTTTAACGTCCTGTATTTCAAAAGTTTTTGAGTCAATTCTTAATAGAAAAATTTTAAGGCATCTTTCCTATCACAACCTTCTTTCCGATCGTCAGTATGGGTTCCGTCAGGGACGCTCCACTGGCGATCTTCTCACCTACCTTTCAGACTCCTGGTCATCCTCCTTTCGGGACTTTGGCGAAAGCTTTGCCATTGCACTTGACATCTCAAAGGCTTTCGATCGAGTCTGGCATAAATCTTTAATTTCCAAACTGCCCTCCTACGGTTTCTATCCTTCTATCTGTGCCTTCATCGCTAGCTTCCTTTCTGGTCGTTCTATAGCCGCTGTTGTAGACGGCCATCGTTCTTCTCCTAGATCTATCAACAGTGGTGTTCCTCAGGACTCTGTCCTATCACCAACTCTCTTCCTTTTATTCATCAATGATCTTCTAAGCTGTACATCTAACCCTATCCACTCATACGCTGATGACTCCACCCTTCACCTTTCCATTCGGTTCCCGCATCGCCCATCTCAACAGTTACTTCAAAAAACAAGGGATGAGTCTATGGGACACCTAATGTCTGACTTGGCTCATATCTCTGACTGGGGTAAAAATAATATGGTTGTCTTTAATGCATCTAAGACTCAGTTCTTACACCTATCAACCCGACAAAATCTTCCACAGGTATACCCACTAATGTTTAATAATATTCAGATTAATCCTGCATCATCCTTGAACATGCTTGGGGTTTCATTTACTCGGGACTTATCTTGGAAAGATCATATTACATTTCTTGTAAAATCTGCTTCCAAGAGATTGGGTGTCCTAAGCCGACTCCGCTCTTTCTTTACCCCTGCACAATTGTTGACTCTATACAGGGGTTTTATCCGCCCCTGTGTGGAGTACAACTCTCATGTGTGGGGAGGCTCCCCACATACAGCTCTTCTCAATAGGGTGGAGTCAAAGGCTTTTCGTCTCATTAACTCTCCTCGTCTTACTGATTCCCTTCAACTTCTGTCTCTTCGCCGCACTGTTGCATCTTTATCTCTTTTCTATCTCTACTTTAATGGTCACTGCTCCTCTGAACTGTCTGCTTGCATTCCTCCACCTCTACGACGGGCGCGTAGCACCCGTCTGGCAGCAAACTCTCATCCCTTTTCTGTCCAACTCTCTAATGCAAGAGTTAACCGTTACTCCCAGTCTTTCATTTATGCAACAGGTCAGCTCTGGAACTGTCTCCCTCTGTCTGTATTTCCTCCTGCCTATGATCTCCAGTCTTTCAAACGTAGTGTGTCCAGGCATCTCAAAATGATCGGATCTTGAATTTGGCTCTCTATTATATTTTGTTTTTCTCTTGGAGGGAACTGTTACTGCGGGCTCATGGCCTTTGGTTCCTTCTTCCTCGCATAAAAAAAAAAAAAATATGAATGGCCATACATACTCGTATTTGATGAGGAAGGCATTGTCCAATATTTTGACAAACTTCCGGGTTGCAGGCCTAGGAGTGTACTGGACAATTCTTTGTAAAAAAAAAAAAAATCTAGGATTTCCTTCCCTGTCCTGATGGTTCGAAGATAAAGGACAATGCAGGCCTCAGTGCCAAACTGAGGACCTGCAAAGAAGAATTGGGAAGTGACTAACTGGAGATTCCAGCCATTATAATGTTCATCATGAAGTATTTCAATGAGGACTGGAAAACTCTTCAACTTTAGGTAAGTTAGCTGCACATTGATTTTGCGAGCAATCAATGATGGCGTTGGCTCACGTAAATATGTACAGCTGCCTGCACTCCCGCGTGTTACAGGGGCACGAGGGTTTGAAGAGATGTGGCACCACTGTGATTATTTACTTCGAAACAGGCCACGTGAGTGAAGCGGAGTAATTTCGGTATAGTTCCGTTAAGGAAAGATGTTTGTTCTATGTCAGCTCCCTTTCGCAAGGTTGAGATTTCAACCCGAATTATTGGTATAATTTACATTGTTCTACCTAAGGATAATAGTCGCCTTTATAGGACGTGTTATGACTGTCCACAGTTTTGAGGTGAACTGACGTGTAAAGGAGGGTGGGAGGGGAGGAAGGGTGTTCCCCAGCCCCTCCTGGGGTAAGAGGGAGGATCCCCCACATGGAGTCGGAGAGAGGGGGGGGGGCTGCTGTAAGTCTCTCACATGACACGGTGAGGCGAGACCTCATCTGCTTCATTACCCTCAATACGGAAACTCAGCAATACTGAACAATCGAAAAATAATGAGTAACTTCATGAACTATGTTTATGTGAGAAATAAATCATGATACAAAGGGAACACTATATGTTTCAGTTTATGTGTTAAGGAATATTACGCTGTATAATCATAAACTGTGGGTGAAACCATGCACATGACTTGAGTGGACACTGATCCAGATTGAGACTTGTGGATGGCAGCCTTCAGAGATCAAGGTCAACCCACTCTAGTAGTGTTAATCTTATCTTTATAATGATTATAACATCTTAGGCTACAAGACTTAATAACATAGTGATCCTAGTATTAACACCTACACTGAAACGAAAATTGATAATGGAGTTAAATTGCTTCATAACTAATGAAGGATTTTGATACCCCAAATAAATGTGGTTAAGTGTGTGTGTGTGTGTGTGTGTGTGTGTGTGTGTGTGTGTGTGTGTGTGTGTGTGTGTGTGTGTGTGTGTGTGTGTGTGTGTGTGTGAGTTGGTTGGGTGGGTGGGGTTGATGAGGTTGAGTTGGTGGGTGTGGTAGTTCGGTGCATCACCAGGGTGGGCGGACAGTGATTATGGTGGAGGGGAGAGGGGACAGTTGTTGGCTGTGGTGTGTGGAGTGGTTTTGGGTAGGTTGTAGGGGTAACTGGTTTAGTGAGTGGATGCATTTGGTGGGCTGGGTGGGTAGATGACTGGATATGTGGGTGGTCGGGAACGGGGCGGTAAGTAAGGTTTCGATAAGATGAGTTTGATGGATAAGTCGGGTTCAAATAGTTGAATGGGGTGGTGGGGTGAATGGGGTTGGGTAAGAAGGGTGAATGGGTGGGTGGGTCGGTGGGAGGAGTGTGTGAACAGGATGGGTGGATGGGCAGGGTGAGGTGGGTTGGGAGTGTTCAGGGAGAGGTGGGAGGGTTGTGTGGATGGATGAGATGGATGGCATTGTTGGGTGACCTGGGTGGGTGGAATTCGTGAGTGGGAAAGGTGAGTGGAATTTGTGAGTGGTGAGGCTGGGTGGTAGGGGTCGGTGGGCAAGACAGGTTGTCGGGATGTGTGGGCAAAGTGGGTTGCCAGGGTGAGTGGGCACTGTCGGTCGCCAGGGTGGCTGAGATGATTGTGTGGTCAGGATGATCTAAGTGGGTGGTTGGGTTGGGTGGCTGGATGGATTCAGGGTGAAGTGGATGAGAAAATGCGTTGAATGGCATTGTTGGGTGAACTTCGTGTGTGGCATTCGTGGGTGAGAAAGAGCTAGAAGAACTGTAGGGAAGTTGTTGGAATATCTACCTGGATCCTTGGGAAGCCAGTGAACGGCCCATGGTGAACAGGCCACTGTTCCACCCAGGATCCTCTTCTTTGGCGGTGGCAGTGGGTCTGCCTGTCGACACCCTTCGGCCTGCCCTCCAACCCCTGGGACATCCTCTGTGTCCAGGCAGTGGACCACAGCATCCTCATCTGGGAAGGGACGCCTCGGATGTGGATGAGGACGAGACAGAGGGCTCTGGGGACACCAGTCTCCTTGGCCCGGCCGGCGAGGATGTCACTGTAGCATCCTGCATGGCAGAAGCGAGTGGAGGGGCCATCACAACGAATGAGGGCCCAGCTTCCGGTGACACTGGCTCACCATGGGAGGCAGAGGGGCCTGGAGATTGGGAGCCACCGAAAAGAGCAGTGGGACCGGCAGGTTCTACAGGTGGGGAGAGTTTTCCAGTGAAGCTGGCCGATGATGGTGGTTTAGTCTCCCACAATGTAAGCTGGTAGGGCAGCTCCACTTGCTGACGGGATGGTGGCAGCTCAACCTCCTCCACCCCAGAATGGTCGCTCACAATGTCACTCTCTGGCTTTACCTCATCGAGGATCTGATGCCAATCATGTGGAGCCAACCCGCATTTCATCTTTGCAAGACTGCTATCGGTGCAAGCTAACTGGAGAAGAAATTGCTGTCTGAGGGATTGTGGACCCTGTGGCAGTCCAATGTTGTGGTAGGAGTGCGAGCTGAAATAAAGGAGTCAAGATATTTTATTCACAGCCAGCAAAGAATTTGGCTTAACACTGGCACAACGCAAGGGTTCATGATATACGTGTATGTGCTTGAAAAACCTCATCTCCTACACCTGACTTAGTGCACAGGTAGGGGCCACTAGCACGTGGTTACCTCTTTCATTTTCTTTGCACATTATACATAACCAAATCTATCATTTTTATGAGATACACACTACATTTCACCAGTAATATGTAAATGGACTTGTTCCGTAGGCCGTTACCTGTGCAGTAAGGTGTAGCAGACGGTGTTTCCCTTACGAGAACATGCTGAAGTGGGTCAGCTTTTCACTGTCTTTTCATAAAAAACATAGCCAAATATATCAATACATAGGATACACAGTTTATTTCACACACACACAAAAAATGTAAATGCACGTGTTCCTAACCTCGCATTGGATTTCGCTACCTTTGTGCTAGCTCAGGTGTATGACACACACTCTTCATTACGAGAACGTGGGTCAATTTTTCACTGTCCTTCAACATAAAACCTAGCCAAATATATCAATACATGGGATACACAGTATATTTCAGCCCCCCCAGAAAATGTAAATGCATGTGCTCCTAACCTCGCATTGCATTTTGCTACCTTTGTGCTAGCTCAGGTGTGCGACACACACTGTTCATTACGAGCACTTGGGTCATTTTTTTCACTGTCTTTTCACATAAAACATCGCCAAATATATCAGTACATGGGATACACAGTATATTTCACACAAAAATAATGTGAATGCACGTGGTCCTAACCTCACATTGCATTTCGCTACCTTTGTGCTAGCTCAGGTGTATGACACACTTCATTCCGAACAAGTGGGTCATTTTTAACTGTCTTTATACATAAAACATAGCCAAATATATCAGTACAAGCGATACAAAGTATATTCCACAAAATTTTTTTTTTAATGCATGTGTTCCTAACCTCGCGTTGCATTTCGCTACCTTTGTGCTAGTTCAGGTGTATGACACACACTCTTCATTACGAGCACGTGGCTCAGTCTTTCACGTTATTTCCACATAATATGTAGCCTAATCTATCAATATATGAGATACACTATATTTAATCAATAAAATGTAAACGCATGTCCTACATAGGTCAATTACGTGGCCCATACCTGGGCGGTAAGGTGTAGCAGATGATGATTTCTAGAGGAGCACGTGGTTCACTTTCACTTTCTTTTCACATACACAAATAACAAAGTATATTACTGTATGAGATACACAGTATATTTCACCAATAAAATGTAAATGCACTTGTTCATAACCTCACGTTGCATGTCACTACCTTTGTGCAAAACTCAGATGTACGAGATGCACTCTTTCCTACGAGCATTTGCGCTAGTCATTTACTGTCTTTCACATAAAACATAACCAATTCTATCAATATATGAGATAAACAGTATATTACACCACAACAAGTACAAGGATGTGGCCCTTACCTGTCTGCTAAGGTGTAGCAGATGATGTTTCCCTTACCTGAAGATGCTGCAGTGTTTATGATTTTATTTCACAATACACATAATCAAATCCATCATTTTATGAGACATACAGTATATTTTACCACAACAGTACCTGAATGTGCTCTAAATGTCACATCTGCAATACCTAAGGTATCGCAGACGATATTTTCTGATGAGCACGTGATGCAGTGTTTACATTCATCCACACAAGCATATGATAAACATATCAATAACAGTCATGCTTTGTTTCACACAGAAAGCATACTGATTAAATATAACAGTATGATAAAATCAAATATCCCTATAAACCTCCTCTATTCTATTCCCTTCAGACAACGGTGTACCGTGGTTGTAAGGCGTACGTGACTCCTGCCCTAGCCAATACTTCATCACATACACTCATTGCACTATACTTCTATCTATTGCACAATAACATTATCCACCATATATCAGCATAAAACAAGGACTTCATCAACACCTTACCAAATATTCCATTCAAGACAACACCGTGTCGTCAGGCGGTTTCCCGCCTCCCTCTTTTAAACGTTTCACCATGTCCTTCCTCACTAGCTATTGCACACTATATTCACCTGATTCACTGGCACTATTATTCAGTGGTTGAATACTCACATGGGGTGCAGAGTAGAAGGTGTGTAGTTGTTGGGACATGCCGAAAAACAGGGTAGGCCTAGCATAATCTTCGTTGGGCCAACGGCTGATAACGGCCAGGTATGATTCACAAAAACCTAATTCCCTATTGCAAACACGAAACCTAATCACAGTAGTGCCCAGAAAGTAAACACAGGCACTATTGGTATAGTCAAATATGACTCATGTCCCAGGATTGGGTAAATAGAGCACTATTTAAATGCCTACCCATGTGCTACTTTCTCCCTCGACAGCTCATGCAGAACTAATCAACCTGCCCGTGCTGCTGCACATCTCGGGCCCCAAGGTTGCCAAGTCATTACTTTTGACGAGAGGCACGGGAACTATGGCGTGTCCAAAAATGAAGCCGATCAGCCAAAAACGTTTTCTCTGGTGAAGGTTTTTATGCTTTTATGACGACAAACGCGTCATCAAGTATAGTAGCCGACATAGCCAAATGATGACAAATGCATCATCATGGGCCGAGGGGTTAAGAAGAGAGAATAACTGCAATAGACCAATAGGCCCATGTTAGACAGCTCCCACAAACGTGTGACTTATCTACCTTTCCTAAAATAGCCCATGCACGGCCATGCCAGGCAGCTTTCACAGGAGTGTGATCACAAGAATGACAAATTTTATATGCAGCCTATACCTGCCATATGCTTATCTAGCCTATGCTTGAAACTTTCTAGAGAGGGTGCAGTAACTACATCACCGGGTAACCTATTCCATTCATCAACCACTCGATTCACAGTCATTGTATACAATCCCTACTCCCTTCGCCCCACGAAAAAAAAATTACTGATTACCAAGATAATTTACATGTACTGTATGTCAACTGCAGCTAGCTATATTACACATATACAGTGTGAATGTCTGTTTACCTTGTGGGATGCCCTGGTGAACTTTGACAAGGTATTCACCAAATAATGATAGAGGTCGCCAAATATGAGATCTTGTTTCGGTCCCCAATCCTTGAAACTGGTGAACTTCTCAGTAGATATGGTGTAAGGATACAGCACCAAACACTTTATCTTGTTCCTGTACATGTCTTCATGGCATTGATCCAGATTTCTGTATATATCTGACAGTTCCATCTCAGACAGCCCTGTCTGGACAGCCTCTACTGCAAGGAGTTTGCTGTCCGATATCAAGTTGTAAACAAAACCACGTGATTTCTGTGACGTCACTGGAATAGGCCTACAAGATATTGGTATTTTATATGAGACAAATATTGCATGAAGAAGAGGTTTGAGGGTAGATTGCAAAATAAAAGATTCTTCCAAGTTTCAGCTGCAATCAGTGATGATGAACAGTTGCCGATGGCATCTGCAAATGGTTTTTAAAAAATCAGTGCAAACTAGACATGTGGACTGGTGGAGTCTGTTGATGACGAGTCCGAAATTGGGGTGGGGGGAAATTTTAATGACGTTGATAAAGTGTTAAAATTGATCGTTTCACGACTCCTTGCCTAGACGCTGTCTGGTTCGGAGGTCTGGCCGATCTTCCTCATGATTTGGACTCTGTCTGAATTACTCGTGAAGATTTTCGTCTATTTTACTCATTATTTGCCAGTTTGGGGACTTAGTCTCTGGCACTGAGTAACATTTTTGGCTGTTTTTCCAGGTTTTCTGGGACTTGGTCTCAAATTGCCTGGGTGTGAGTGGGAGTGTGTGTGTTTGTGTTTGTTTTTTTGTTTTTTTTTGGCCTGCCGTTAGTGTCCCTCACTGTAATACGACACCGAACCCTGAAGGGGTGCCGTTAGGGCACTTCCATGAAGGGGGGCCATTAGGGCCTGGTTAAAGGAGGCAGTGAGGGCGGCTCTGATAGATTAGGGAAGTCCCTAAAGGGGCAGTGGTGGGGCCTCCCACGTCGCCCTTTAGAGGGCGGGGAGCATAGGTTGCCCGTCACTGTAGGGAACTAGGCCATTTTTTTAAAGTTTATTGTTTTCTGGTGAAAGTCTGAGTGTTTGTGTGTGTGAAGTGTGTGTGTGTGTGTTGTTTGAGTGTTTTGTCTGAGTGCTGTGAGGCATGAAGGGATCCGGGATCCCTAGGCCTCAGGGGCATTCTCGCCTTCCCCTCCCTTTGCCTGGACCTTCTCACCAGTCTCCTGCTATAGGCAGGAAGTGTGAGCGACGTCCTTCCGACGCTAGCTCCCACTCCTCAGCATTAGAGGGGTCTCATGCCTCTCCCACCTTGGCCAAGCCAACTGGTGCTGTACCACGCACTCGTGCTACTGCTTCTAGGTCTAGTAAGGCACCGAGAATTCATGAGGCGATGGAGGAGGTTGCTCCTGCTCCACCCTCTGTCTCTCCTCCTCACGGCACCTCAGCCTCCTCTGGCACAGCATCAAGACTGAAGAACTCAGTGAACCGGACTCATGGTCCTAAGTCTCGTGCTCCCACTTGTGCCCCTTGTGGAATCTCAAAGCCTGGTAAGTCTGCCCATGTCCATCAGCAGACAGATATTATTGACACCTCTGCTGCAACTCAAAGCTCCCCCTCTCCTATTCCACCTGCTATTGGTGATGAGGGCTTCACCCTGGTGGCCCACAAAGGATCTAGGCGTGATCGCCAGGGAAACGGTCGTCCTCCAGCACAACGTTCTGGGGCTCCCCTCAGGGCTCCTGCTCCTCGTCCCTCCGTGTCGGTAGCCGTGCGACCTCTGCCTCGCTCTTCATCCCCAGCATTCTGCGTGCCTGTACAGGAGGGGCACGCAACCAGTTATGATGCTGTAGCCACACTGGAGCGTTATCTGCCGGGGCTGCGATGCTCCAATTTAATCGGAAAAGACGGGAGCTCAGTCTTGGTGCCAAAAGACGAGGGCGCTTACGATCTTTTGAGGGCAGCATCACAGGACGAGGCCTCCCCTGTGAAATTAATCAAGCTGACACCTGGGCAGCAGAACACGAAGGCTCTCGTCATGGGTTATCCCTTGCGGATGCCTATGGAGATACTGCTACAGCACCCTCAGGTCGAAGAGGCAACCCGCTGCCAGAAAGCGCGGACCAGGGCGGAGACTCGACAGGTCATCATCACCCTGCGGGATCCTCTGATCCCTGTGATCGACCTGGGGAACTGGGGAGAATATCACCTTCGCCCCTTCACCCTGGAGGCACTCCGTTGCTACAGGTGCCAGCGATACGGGCACCACAGAGCCACTTGCAACCGGGCAACAGTCTGTGGGATGTGCAGCGGCCCGCATGAAATGGAGAGGTGCTTGGCCAAGTTCAAGGCCAAGGAAGCTGTCTCTACCCGCTGCCCCAACTGCTCGGGAAAACATCATGCGTGGCACCCCAGCTGCCCAACCAGAGTTGCACTTGTCGATCGAGGGCGAGAACGCCAAGTTACCTGGGTGAAGGAGCAACAGGCGAGCAGCAACAAACCAGCACCTCCGGGAACTTTCATTTGGGGGCAGCAACGCCGTCCAGCAGCGACTGCACCCTCAGTGCTAGACGAGGCAGTGTTTCTGCCCCTCCAACCTGCTCTCACTCATCACACGACGACTGCAGAGGTCCATCACCCTCCTCCCCCCCAGTTTGGCAGACAGTCGAGGAGTTTACTCCACCCACGCCCCACAACACGGGCTCTCCTCTCATAGTCTTCACCAGGGAAGAATTGCGTACGCTGGGGACGGAAATTGCTACAAGCTTGGTTCAGATGATAGGGACGATTCTCGGCAGGCCTCTGGAAACGGCACCATTTGTACAGGCTGTGAACATCATCGTCGACCAAGTGGTGGAGGCAAAACAACACCCACGCCCTTCTTCTCTGGTACCTCATGCATCATCTCCCACAGACAACCATGGAAGAGCCGCTACCCACCCAGCTTCCTCTCCCTTGCCCTTGTATGCCAGTCAACATTCCTTCAGGGCTCTCACCAGCCACAGCAGCGATCGAGGAAGAGCGCAGGGTCCTTGGCCTCCAGACAGATCATCCCCAGTGCCAGACATCGCTGCCAGCCTCCGAGTCCTACAGTGGAACTGCTTAGGGGCATGGTGCAAGCTCGCCCACCTTCAGGAGGCGGCTGCCAGGGACTGCCCTCATGTAATTCTTCTGCAAGAGACCCTGCTCCCGGATAATACCACTTTTCGTCTCTCGGGTTACACCACCCATCTCCTTCCGTATGTTCGTGGCGTCACACGGGGATGTGCCGTTCTGGTTCAGGACCACATTGCGTGCACGGATTGTGAGCCCCCTCCTTTCTGTGGACCTGATGTGGGGCACCCTGGAGTTGGAAGATCTGTTCTCCCAGGCTGCCAGGGGAGCCGTGTACATAGGGGGCGATTTTAACGCCCACCATGCCTTTCTATCTTCGCCTCTTCAGTCCAATGAAGCAGGACGGCACATCTCTTTGGTTCTGGAGGAGATGGGTGGTGTCTCCCTATTAAATGATGTGGCAGAGGCCACCCATATTGCGGGAGGTCGCCTCGATCTCTCCCTAGTGTCAGCACCACTAGCAGTCTTGGCGTCGTGGTCACTCCACCCCCACCTTGCAAGTGATCACTTTGCCCTTTTTGTTGACCTGCTGCTCATTCTACTGCAACAGGGTCAAGGAACTGAACCGGAGACTCAGTGCGGCACGCAAGCAGTACCGACGGCGCTGTACATCTCCGCACCGCCGGTACCTGGTTGCCATCACGCGGCATGTGGCTTTCGAGAAGCGCCGCCTTAGGGAGGAGGCGTGGATCAGATGGTGTCGTACCCTAGACTCTCACTCCACTCTCCATGAGATGTGGAAGAGAATCAGGTCCATCTCTGATCCACGCCCTCCTCGCCCTCCTTCCCATCCTGACCCTGCCACTGAGGCCAGCCGTCTTGCTCAGCACTTCGCGACCGCTCTGCCTCTTCTAATCTCCCGCAGTCTGTCAGAGCCCTACAGGCGCAGCTGTCCGCCTCTCGCGCTGCAGCAGTTCAGGCAGCGTGTGATAGGCCTGACCCTGCTGACTGTGTGATCACCAGTGGGGAGCTCCACAAAGCGCTGCAGTGCAGGGAGGACACTGCGCCGGGGCTCGACGGGCTCACATACTCTCTCCTGTCACATGCTGGAGATTGTGGTAGAGAACGTCTACTTGATCTTCTCAACCTCTCGTGGTCTGAGGGGCGTCTGCCGAGGTTGTGGAAGGCAGCTGTTATCCACCCAATTCCGAAGCCTTGTGATCCCGCCGCCATGCGCCCCATCTCTCTTCTCAGCTGTGTTGCTAAGATGGCTGAGAGGGTTGTGCGGGCTCAGCTTGCTTGGTGGCTGGGACCTCTGCACCCAAGGATTTACGCCTACCATCCAGGCAGGAGTGCCACCCACTGCCTCGCGTCATTCCTTGGGGAGCTGAGGGGAGGAAGGGCTGTCTTCCTCGACCTCGAGAAAGCCTTTGAACTGGCAAGCCCCACTGTAATTCTGGCAGCTCTTGCGGCCAGGGGTGTGGGAGGCAGGCTCCTATCCTGGATCCAGGATTTCTTTAATGATCGATCTGCAGGGGTCTGATTCCAGGGACACCTTTCCCCTTTTCCCCTACATCCTAACGGCACCCCCCAGGGGAGCGTTTTGAGCCCTCTCCTTTTTAACATCCTTATTGAGGGGCTCTTAACTGTAGACTATGGGCCTGGCATTACCCTCCTCTGCTATGCGGACGATCTGGCCCTCGTCTTTACTAGGAGGGACTGCTTCACACAGGCGGACTTGGCCCTTTCTCGGTTGCAGGCCAAGTGTACTGAGCTAGGGCTGAAGATTAATTTTAATAAGACAAAGTGTCTGCCCTTTGGACTCCGTCCCCCAGACTTTCCTATGCTGCTTGGGGGGCAGCAGCTCTCTTGTCACTGTCCATCAGCATCCGGGAGTCTGGCTTGACAGGGGTTTTACTTTTGCCTCCCATGTTCGGTACCTGCAGGAGCGTGCTTCCACCAGACTGGCTGCTCTCCGCTATCTCTCCAAGTGGAGTTTGGGGGCGTCGTACTCAGTCCTCCGAACATTTAATATACATGCCATCCGATCCCTGGTGGACTACAGTGCCATCTATTTGACCGGACTCGCTCCACCAGTCTCTAGATCTCTGGAGGTCATACAGAACAATGCACTCCGTATCATGCTGGGTGCTCCTGTGGTAGGACCCCATATTATATTTACAAATCATAATAGATAGATAGATAAATAGATAGATAGAAGCAGGGAGTCAGATGATGAGAAGGTGTTGTGTCTGCGAGAATCGAGCAGTGCTAAACATGCTTACACACTCTTAACACTGAGGAAAGCTGACAACAGCGGCCAGTAAGGAGGTGATGCAGTTAGCTGTCAGCAGTCCTCTCATGAACAAAGACCTAGTCCATCCACGAGGAACACACGTGACACACCCCTGCTACACCAGATTTTAGGAAAGAGGGATTAGAAGGGGACAAGCGATCCTAGAGACAGGTCACGGGAGAAGGGCTTAGCGATTTGAGAGAGAGAGAGAGACAGATAGCGAGACAGGGAGGTAGCTACCCGGGACTTATACTCGTTCCGTGTGAGAGACTTGTTAATATTTCCAAGACAAATAAAAATAGTCCCATACTATTCTTTACCTCTCCTGTTACTACATGACATATGGGAAAGAAGATTAGCTACTTACGAAGCTACTCAAGTATAACAACCGCTCGTCCATAAGTCTAATATATATATAACTTCTCTACAAGTAACTACAAAGTCTTTATGACATTTGGTAGCAGCGAACGTATACGAACCTCGTCTACGAATCAACATTAAATTCCTACAAAATATCAAGATTGAAAACAAGAATATCTATCTCAACCAACAACATAACCAGCTCCTGACGCTTCTCTCCATCCAGCCCCCTCCGTCTCCCAGATCATCATGCTGATGCAGAGGTCAAGAGATCACACGACGCCTTGCAAGTAGCTTAACGACAAACCAGCAAATCTGCGGACATCGTCTCCGAATTAAAAGCAAATTTCTACAAAAGCAACTGAGACTCTACAAGATTAGCTTCAGTTCTACAGTGAATCACTACAAAATACAGCCTACAGTGCAAATAGTCTACAAGTCTACGAAACAATTCTATAATCCTCACGTAACTTCAAGCAGCAACAAGAAGAATATAAAACAAAGCAAGTAAAGAAGAGGAAAAAGGACCACAAATACCTCGAGGAAGAACAACAAAACAAACGAAGAGGGAGACACGACTCATAACCACCAGACCTCACCCTCCTCTCTCTGTTACATCCACCCAACCCCCAATGCTTACGCAGGTGTGAAGAGGTCAATACAAGCAGCAAAACACCAAGTCCATATTCACAACTCGTCTTACTCACACGTATTCACTCAAGTTACTCATCGCTACCACACTCACCACAGCTACCAGTGTGGGAAGCCGACGTCACCATGTGCTGAGATGACATCACAACGCGAGTCTGCCATGCCAAGCAACGTGTGACTGACACCAGGCACTTCTCACCCACTACTCATTACTCATTATTCACATAGCTCCTACTCATACTCACTTATTTTCACAGTTAAGTTGGAAATTCGACGTTCTATGCTGAGGTTTGCCTGGGACAGCCGTTAACCACTACAAATACCAGGCCATGGAGTTTCCTGAGTAATATCGTCCATCAACACACCACTAGAATTATCAAGAGATCTTCAATCAAACCAGTATTTTCTTCCGAGATCGACTTTTGTATCGACACACCTCTACGATCTGTATCAAGTGGGTAAAATTATACTTGCTCATTTCTTCTCAGTGCTAAAATTAGCTATATTCAACTTATTTACTCATCTAGTTTGCTAGGACATAAATAAACAAGAGGCGTATTTCATAACATCATATCTTAATGACAGGAATATTTTCGCCACCACCCACGTTAATACCAGATGACACACAAATTACCACAACATCAGACTCAATTAAGAGACAGCCCACCCCTTGTACAACCCTCACCACACGCTAAAGATAAAGAAACAAATACGGGAGTTTCGGATGATGAGTGGGAAACCCCTTCAGACATAGAGAGTGACGACTTTGCAGCTGCCTTGCATACGTATGCCAATATACTTAACAGGGTTCACCAGTCCGGTCATACATATTCCACCATTCCCTCACATAACGATAAACACGTACAAGTTGAATTAACAGGGCAATCATTAAAAATGAATCAAGAAACAAATACTGCTGATCTAAAAACCACACCTCACGTTTTTGTGTATCACGAGGATAAGACTGCCCCAAAATTCTCTGGCACAGACAAAGATCGCATTGATGTCATTTCATTAATCAGAAAGTGCGAACAAATGTTCATCAAGCGCCACATACTAGATGAACAAGAGAAAATTGCTATTTTTTCATCTTGCATAAGCCAGGAAAGATGTCCAGCAAGCAATTTATTGCGCTCCGATAAGCTACATCGTGCTTGGACATATGATGAATTTAAAACTGAATTTCTGAAGAAATTTTCTGGAGGTATGAACTTCTTGCCAGGTATAATTCCAGAATTACATAAAATTGTAGATCTTTTAAGGGAGCACACTACAAACCATGTGCTCAGTGAAATAACTGCTGATGTCTCCACAATCAAGAGAACTCTATTAGCTACTCTGGAGAATTCTAATTGGATAACAGATGATGGAAAGATGTCCCCAGACCTCGTCGTCGGCATCATTGGTTATGTAGCTGCCTTGTGTAAATTACCTGATAGGACCCTTAAGATCGCCAAAACGATCGCGTACACCCCAGGAATGTGCTTACTAGACTTAATGAACGAGGTAGAGATGCAGTGCAGTAAAGCAGGTGTGGTCGACACACATGCACATTCTGGTAGAATCAGGGTACCTGAGACAGTATCAGCTGTGAAAACAACTACACCGACCCCAAACAGAGAACAAAATCGATCGCGACCAGAAATGAGGCAGCCAAAACAAACAAAGACGCCTAGAAATCGTTCCCACACGCCTTCCTACAGGCAGTTTCATAAGTTTTCGCGCAGCCCGAGCAGGTCTCGCGCCATAAACAACACTTCTTATGGGAAATCACCTCGTAGGTCACAGTCAAGGGATAGGTCCATTCTGTGTCATTACTGTGCAAAACCAGGACACACAAGGTATGAATGCTTTATCAAGGCAAAAGAGGATAATCAAAAGACACAAGGATTTGGTCCTTACTGTAGGCATCATAGATACCAAGGGCACTGGACTAGTGATTGCAAAACAGTAGAAAAAATTGTGTCTATGTTCAAATCGGGGGAAGACCAAGTCATGACAAAAAACGAACAAACGTAAAGAAGAACAAGGTTAAACTTCACATAGGAGGCATGTTGGGAAATGAGTGTATCTTGATACCAGCGGTATGTGAGGATCAAAACGTTTCCTTATTTTTAGATACAGGCTCTCCAGTGAACTTAATAACACATGAAGAACTAAATAGAATTCTTAAAAATAAAAAGAAAGTAACTTTTCTGGATGAAGCTGATTTAGATTTATACACAGTAGATGGTCAAGAGATTACAGTAAAAGGTATGATAAGATTAAATCTCAGTTTCACAGAAACTACAAGACCATTTTCTGCATTGTTCTATATTGTTGAAAACTTAGCAATTAAAGTTCATATGTTACTGGGCTTAAGATCCATGAGAACTGAGAACATAACTATACTCCCACAAATGAATGGAATAGACTTTGATAATGAATTCATAGAGGAAATACTTTCAGAGCCCTCACCGATTGGTAGAAGAGAGCCAAAAAGAATTGGTAATATTAAAGGCTTAAACAAACATACACAAACAGATGAGTGTATAGATCCACTTACACCAGCAACCCCATCCTCCAGAATTAGTGACCCAGATAACAGTACTGATTTATCAATTTTTCCAGCCCATCTCACTAATGATTTGGTTATACCACCTAATTCATACATGAAGAGCAAATTACGGAATAGTACTATTCTTGTCTTAGAAGAATTATGTAAAGTAAAGGGATTGTCAGTAGAAAACGCATTATGTCATACGAACGACGAAGGGCTAACTCAGATATTCATTATTAATCACATGAATGGGGAAGTTCAGTTGAAAAAGGGAACTTGCATAGTTAATATTGAAAAATGTTTCGCCCCTGTGAAGGAAATAAATATTGGTGGAGTAACAAGTGAGATAAAATCTACAGATAGAGAAAGAATAAAAGAGAATTTAATTCACTCAGGTGAATTTGACGAAGAAAATGATTTGTTAACCCTGCTGGAAACACACAGGGACACCGTAGCATTGCCCGGAGAACAATTAGGGTGTACTAACTTGATTAATCACATGATTAATGTGCACCCAGAAACACCACCAATTTTCGTACCAGCTTATCGCATACCACACTCCCAACGTACACTTGCAAATCAGTATGTCAATGAAATGTTAAAGCTTGAAATTATTGAGCCTTCAGTTTCTCCGTGGAACGCCCCCCTTTTCTTTGTGCCCAAACAAAATGGAGAAATGCGTGCGGTAGTAGATTACCGTAAACTAAATAATCACACAATACCAGACAGATTTCCCATGCCATTGCTAAGTGATGTTCTACAGAATATTGGTCCTGAGAATAATATATTCTCGACCATCGATCTCCTAAACGGATACTATCAGATTCCGGTATCTCAGGAGTCACGTAAATACACTGTCTTTTCAACAAACAGAGGCCATTATCAATATACAAGAATGCCAATGGGACTGAGGACAGCCCCAGGTACGTTCCAGCGTCTTATGAATTACGTATTGTCCGGAATTTTAGGACAAGGAATATTTGTTTATCTTGACGATATTATTATCGCAACGAAGAATATTAAGGATCATCTCAGGAAATTAGACTTACTCTTACAAAAGCTTAGTGATGCTGGATTAAAAATTAAACTTTCTAAATGCAAATTTTGCTTTAAGGAAATAAATTTCTTAGGCCACAAATTAAGTTCTGATGGTATTCACACCACTGATGACAAAATACAGGCAGTGAGAGATTTTCCTGAACCCACTACGACTGACGAAGTTAGACAATTTTTAGGTCTGGCTGGGTACTATAGGTCATTCGTACCACAGTTCTCTCATATAGCCTTCCCTCTATTCCAACTACTCAAAAAGATGCTGTATTCCAATGGGAAGAAGAACAAAAAAGGGCATTTAACAATCTAAAAATTAAACTAACAAATGCACCTTGTTTAGCATATCCGAATTACACGAAATCATTTCTTATTTGTACAGGCGCATCAGTTAAAGGATTAGGGGCTGTACTGATGCAGGAAGATAAAAGAGGAAAGAATCAACCAATTGCATTCGCCAGCAGACAAACAAGAGGTGCGGAGAAAAATTATTGCACTACAGACTTAGAGGCACTTGCAGTGATTTTTGCATTACAAAAGTTTCGAGATTTGGTATATGGTTACGAAATCCACTTATTCACCGACCATAAACCACTGGTGGGTATGTTTAAAGAAAAACTCCTTTCTGGGAGGAGAGCAAGATGGAAATGTACAGTTGAAAACTACAATGTACAAATTCATTATATACAAGGTAAAATGAATATAGTAGCTGACGCATTATCTAGGAACCCGAACACAATTCAGGTCGCGGCGTTAGATCTCAAAGGAAATATCCCAAACCACGAGGATATCGCAAAGGCACAAAGACTTGACCCAGTATGGTCAAAAGTAATATACAAGTTAGAAAGTGGAGATGACATACAATTACCCAAACTTCATGTCCCACCTGAACAATTCACAATGGTCAATAATACATTATACAAAATTAACTCTAAACAACCAAAACGCCAAAGAAATACTAACCAGTTGGTAGTACCTAATGACATGATACCCCAAGTATTACGAATGATACACGACAGCCCACATGCAGGACATCCTGGAAAGGATAAGACATTCAACCAAGCCCAGCTATTATATTACTGGCCTTCATTACGAAGAGATATAAACAATCATATAGACAGATGCGAATCATGTGCGAAACACAAAGGATACCCAATCACACCTGCACCGATGGGTAATTACCCAGTACCACATCAACCATGGGACGTTGTCGCTGTTGATTTACTCAAGATGCCATTATCATACAATAATAACCTATACTTATTCGTAGCAACGGATCATTTTTTCCGTTATGTCATTTTAGCTCCAATTAAAGATAAAACAGTAGAGACAGTAGCAAAGGCAATAATAGATAATGTAATATGTCGCTTTACTACCCCAAAGGTATTAATAAGTGATAATGGAGGAGAATTTAATTCTGAGATCTTACAAGAAATATGTAAACAATACAACATCAAAAAGGTTAACGTTTTGACCTATCACCCAGCATCGAATGGGTTGGTAGAGAGACAAAATAAAAAGGTATTAGATGTGCTACGACACATTCTCAGTGAAAATTATGCAAGCTGGGATGATTGGATTCCCAGAGTAGAGGCCTCCATTAATGGGTCTATAAATAAATCCATTGGTGACACACCACATTTCATTATATATGGCACAGATAAAAAATTACCATATGAGCTCCTAGAAGGTGAAAGCACGCCTATATACAATTACGATGATTACTCTAAACTCCGTTTACGTGAATTCCAGGACATTCACAAAAGAGTGAAAAAACAATTAACGATGTCCAAGGAAGAAATGACGGAGGCATTTAACAAGAAGGCAAAAGATTCACCTATCAGCTTAGGAGACATTGTTTACGGAGTCATTCATACGAGAGACAATAAATTATCCCCAAAATTTGAGGGCCCATACAGAGTAATTAACATAAAAGCAAACAAAGTTTTGATTAAGTCACTTTCAAGTGGCGAGGAAAAACAAGTTCATATTGACCATTTAAAACGAGTTTCAAGGGAATTATCACATAATTATTCAGCCTCGGATACAACCGAACAGGTGAACGTACCTCAAGAAACCAAGCAAGAACACAACAATGATTACAAAAAGAAATTAAGGTCATATACCAAACAATCGAACATAGGTGCAACTATTCCAATGAAATCTACAGTACATCATTTACGAGAATTAAATATCGATTTAAACTCCTTCTATAAATGAAATAACAGCCAACCGTAACGCACATCATCACTATCATCAACCACAGCTTTATAGGAAATTAATAGATTTTTTTTTTTTTTCGGTAGGTTACGATGAAGGGACTTATGCTATGGATTCTCCTATACATAGTAAGAGTATATGCGCACCTAGACCCCAAGCATATAGTACGACAAGGATGCCTTCATAGCTCCAACGGCCACGACTACAATCGTTAAGGACGTCATGAGTACTGAAATAAGTCTAGATTACTTGTATGACTTACCTACTTATCTAGAAAGACTTGCGACGCCGATGCGAACTCTGGACTTCAAGATAGGGAATTATGTTTCACAAGCACATAACACCAAGGAAGTGGATGAAATGGTGAAGTTAGCGAAATGGAAACTAGAACAGGCGAAGTCAACTATGCTCGTCATGATCCAAGATCTCCCATCTTATGGAACGGAGGTACTGAGCGACAGGAACAATATCACACGTACTCGCCAAAAGCGCTGTTTGTTCGATCTGGGCGGCGCAGTTCTTGGGAACATCTTTGGATTGGCTGCAGAGGATGACCTTAAAGAAATAAACAACAAATTTAATAAGATAGCTCAGGTACTATCATACCAAGATAAATTCATCACAGGACAAAACTCAGCAATGAAGACAATTGTGAAAAATCTGAAACAAGCAGAAAACGTTGCTCTCGAGAGTGTAGATAAAATAAATGAATTAGAGGGCAACGTTACTCTTTTCCAGCACTTCTCCATCATCACAGAACATATTGACACGATTCTACTACAATTAGAGAACACTAGAGATCGTTTCAGGGCACTTATGCAAGGAATTTCGAATGCTGGTGATGGCAAGATCACAAATGACTTACTCCCAGTTCATGAGCTACGTCAGATAGTTAGTCAAGGCATACATAAACATAAATTGAAGCCATTGTTCCGCAGTAGGGAATTTATGCAATATTACCCGTACTTAGAAGCAACACTAACACCAACATCAGTGATAGTTCATGTACCATTCATCACTGAAGACCTGTTCACAGTATACCAAATACACCCTTTTCCCTATAAAAATAACAACATTTTGGTCATCATCAACATCAACACAGACACCGAACTCATCATGGTCTCCAAGAGACGAGACACTGTCACTTTCGCAAGTGAGTCAACGATTGAGCGAAAGTGCCGCACATCCTTACATGCTGTTCATCTTTGTCCTGCGTACATTTTCACGTTTCAGCCTACTGATACGGTCCCTTGTGAAATGGCTATCATCAGCAATAACAATATTCATCATCATTGCAACTTCACTTTTGCTCCAGATAAACTTGTACACCATCAACGCATTGGACACTCACAGTTTTTTTATTTCCCTCATAACACATCAGTTTACATAGTCTGTCCAGATATACCACCATCTCATACATCAGCCTCAGGATTATACATAGCACCAGACTACTGTGCGGTATTTACACCATCCATGTCTACTTTATCCACCATCAATCACTACGCCATTATCAACCATACACACAAACATTTCCACCCACTGCCTAATATGGACTTAAACATGAGCACAAGTATTAAGCTGACTTCACCTAAGTTTGAAACTATGCAGCTGATCAATGAAACAATGAAGCCCTGGGAAGATTTGAGTTTGAGTATGTTCAACCCATATTTTGTGTATAGCCAAGCACCTTCTGTCTTTATAATCGTCTGCATTGTAGTTGCAGTACTGCTGTTCGCAATGCACAGAATGCATGCAAGAATTGCTAATTTGGAGTCATTATTTAGTGGGGGGAGAGTTAACATCACAGTTAACCACCCTGAATGAAGTGTATATATTTTGTATATAGTATTAATTATATAAAAAAAAATAATAATAATAATACAAAGAAGAATGACCCATATATGGCAGACCAGTACCATTATCTTTGAATGAAATATTAATAACTCTTACAATAATCTTAATTTTAAACTATTTTTATTCTTGCATGTATGCATTTCACTATAATAACCCAAGTACATACTGTATTACAGTTAAATAATTTACTTTAATGCATTTATTCAAATATGTATACAACTTATTTAAAATGTAATATTACTGAATAATCACTATTTACTATAAATAATATATGTATACAATATTCATACAATCATGTTACTTTACAATATTATGTATTTCACTTAATTAGCTTATAAGTTCATTATAATGTGTATGTAGTATGTATTAATATATTATAACTATTAAATGTCGATGGTACGCCATTTTTGCGCGGCCGAGCAGTGTGGTAGGACCCCATATTATATTTACAAATCATAATAGATAGATAGATAAATAGATAGATAGAAGCAGGGAGTCAGATGATGAGAAGGTGTTGTGTCTGCGAGAATCGAGCAGTGCTAAACATGCTTACACACTCTTAACACTGAGGAAAGCTGACGACAGCGGCCAGTAAGGAGATGATGCAGTTAGCTGTCAGCAGTCCTCTCGTGAACAAAGACCTAGTCCATCCACGAGGAACACACGTGACACACCCCTGCTACACCAGATTTTAGGAAAGAGAGTTTAGAAGGGGACAAGCGATCCTAGAGACAGGTCACGGGAGAAGGGCTTAGCGATTTGAGAGAGAGAGACAGATAGCGAGACAGGGAGGTAGCTACCCGGGACTTATACTCGTTCCGTGTGAGAGACTTGTTAATATTTCCAAGACAAATAAAAATAGTCCCATACTATTCTTTACCTCTCCTGTTACTACATGACATATGGGAAAGAAGATTAGCTACTTACGAAGCTACTCAAGTATAACAACCGCTCGTCCATAAGTCTAATATATATATAACTTCTCTACAAGTAACTACAAAGTCTTTATGACACTCCACCCTGGACCCGAATTGTCAATCTCCGTATGGAGAGTGGTTTGCCGTCTCTGGCGCATCGTGTTGCGCTACGAGCGGCAGTCATCACTCTGCAGCTGATACAGTGCCGGCCCCACCTGCCTGTCTCTGCCCTCCTACAACGTCTTTTGTGCCGCCCACCCGAGCCTACCACTCAGCGTGACTGGGCCTGGGCTACAACTGCTGTTATCCATGGACTGGAAGCTGCTGCGAGCCTCTGCCAAGATCCTGACTCTCCCTTTCCTGGGTACACTGATCCACCACCATGGGACCCCCCTCTTTTTAAATTTGTATGCCCCTCTGAGGCCAAACCTCGAACTTCCATTCCTGCACTCCTCTGTCAAGAGGGTCTTAGTCGGGCTGCGGCTCTAGAATCACCAGACTCAGCCACTTATTTTACGGATGGTTCAGTATCCTCTGATGGCTCTGCTGGGGCAGCCTTTGTCTCTGGGCAAACAATTGAACCTTGGCGACTCTCCCAGGGTGTATGCGCTTTCCAGGCAGAGCTTGCTGCCATCCTGGAGGCATTGCGCCACGCTCATCACCATCATCATCACCGTGTCATAATTCACACAGACTCACTTTCCTCCCTTCAGAGGCTAAGATCTTTCTCCCTTAAGGATAACGTCTTTCTTCTGACGGCGATTTTTACTTTTGCATCCCTTCTCGTCCGTAGGGGTGCCACTATTATTCTCCATTGGCTCCCAGGTCATGTTGGAATCAGCGGCAATGAACGTGCTGATGATGCAGCACGCTCAGCTTGCTTGCTTCCTGACATCACATTTCAACTGCGCCCCAGCCTATCGCACGTCATTAGCACTCTCACTGCTACCATTAGCAGGCAGTCTCGAGAGGAACATCAGCTTTTGGTTAATGAAGGCTCTCGCTCTGCTACATGGTATGCCACCGCCACATCATATTCTCTTTTGTTGCCCTCGAAAAGCATACCCAACTATATTGTAGTGAGGCTCAGGCGTTTGCGTCTGGGGTTTCCATGCTACAAACAAATTGTCGGTACAGAGCCAGACCCGTGCACCTATTGTTTGGTCACATCTGAGGAGCCACTCATTCACTATCTTCTTTACTGCCCAGCCACTACCATGCTTAGGTCTCATCCTGACACGACTTTTGCTCAGACTGGGGATGATTTCATGGATGCCGCTGGCATCGTTGCACGTGCTCCTTTACAATGATTACTCATCACAGTCAGGGAATACCCACCCCCTCGATAATTCAAGTTCATGCAAGTTAAGCGCATCTCTGACGGGCTCTTTGTTTGCCCGTGTCCCAGCATTGCTCGGACGAATATCACAAAAAAAAAAAAAGAAGATCGTTTCACTTTACTGGAAACAAGAAATTTTTAATTAATTTATTGCTAGAATATATCATTCATGCTGCAAATCTGCTAGAGCCTCTGCTACACCCACCAAAATTCCTCTAGAAAATCCGCTAGCAGTTACAAGCGAAAAGTCGCCGCTGTAGGGATAGCAAATCAGCTAGATTTAGCGGATTTTCCCACAAGTTGGCAACCCTGCCAAATATCCCCTCCAGCTCCCCTTAGGGATCCTTATGATAAGACTTTTAAATTATGGTATCTATGATATTTCCTTTTACGAAAGTGGATAAATATCACAAAATATATAGGAACTCATTGGTATTATATTAGCCTAAAGTGTCATCGTTCTACTAAAAAAATAAATAAATACTGAATCGATGTAGAGAATACACAACATCACGACGACAGTGTATAAAAACATAAGGATATTACGTGCAAGGTGAAGACATATTGTTGGCATTTATTTTCAACCTGTACACTAAGTTACAAGTTGTGGCTAAAAAGTTCTAACCCTTACCATGCTAACCAGAAAAAAGGTAAGCCAAGCGAATGACACTTTGCATTAATGAAATTTAACCTTTTTGATGACCAACAGGGCATTTGTTTTTCTGAGACTGCATTTACATAGGGATGAATAGCCGTGGGAGTTAACCAGGTAGGCTAACTGCAATTATCAGATCACAGCACACAGCAACCTAATATATCCCTTTTCATGAATGTCTGCTACCTGCACACTTTGAGGAAAATCAACCCCATAAGAGCAAATGCCCCCTCCTAGTCATCAAAAGGGTTGAACTTCATGCAATCATAATGTCCTTGTGTGGCCCAGCTCCCTGGTTAGGCTTAAAACTTTTGAGCCGGCACTCAGCACTCATTTAACAACAAAATTCACTCTTTTTCCGTTAAACAAGATGAAGTGATGAACACTAAGTATTCCAATTTGGAAAATATTTTAATGTGTATCAGCATAAAGGATATTATTCCCTTCTGGTATCAGCCAGTGTTTAAAGTTTAATTTTGAAAATGGAGAAAAAATTTTAAGAAATATTTCCACTGATTTTTCATTGAATCAGAATTCTAATATGATCATTGTTGCAAAGAAATAAAGTAAAAAGTCTGGCAATTCATTTGCTGAATTCTATCGAATTATGGCATTAACATGTATAACATTAAAAATGATAATTCAAAACAATTTTTCTTAGCAAAAACCATGCATAGGGTACAGGTACTAATAGTGTAAATAGGGCCTATTAAAATTTTACTGCATTTTTTTACTCTAGAAGCCAGCAATATTTTACGGTTGGAGTGTAAAATTTTCGGGTTTCGTGCACAAATGAAATTTCGGTCAAAATGTAAGTTTTATTATTTTAACCGTGAAATTTAGTCATAGTCGTTAGGTGATTTACTGTTTGACCGTCGTATTTGCGGTATTTCTCTGGCATGTTTGCTGACAGTCTTTTTACCGTAAAACTTACTTCTTTTTTTTTCGGTGCAGGGTCTCTATTAAAGGATCATAAAAGGGAATCTATATAATACATTATTCTAAAACAAAGTACATATTTTAACAAAACTTTCCCACAGTGGAACGTACAAGGTTATTCTTCAAGATTACCTCAAGTCAGTTAAGTATAGGTTATTTTATTTGCTTGTTGTTGTTGAGGTTGTTGTTCTTGTTGCTGTTGTTGTTGAAGTTGTTGTTGTTGTTGTTGGCGATATGAAGGTGGCGTTCGGTATGTGGCACAAGTATTGGCTGGATGTTAATGAAGTTGTGTGCTGGTAGCGGTGGTGATGTTGGCTCTTGAGTAATGATGATGTTAAAATGTAGTACTATTGGTAGTAGCAGCCCCAGGTTCATGTGGAATGTAAACCCAGTGGAGTGTGGGCTGAATTTTGCCCTACCCTGCAATCTACCATCCTTCTTTCGGGGGATACAAAAGGATTTGAGTGACGTTTGTATAACCAGGCAGCGAAGCCACCCAGCCATATTGATGCCACCACTTGAAGGCGTTCTTCTGCAGCACCTGATATTAATTATGTAATGTTGGTGGTAATGATTGACCGTAGTTGTGACGGCAAGATGTTGGCATTGAGTGTTAGCTGAGTGGTGTTGGTGGACTGGATGTAGGTGATGTTCGCCAGTGTTGTTAAATGGTGGTGTTAGGAAAACTTCGTTGGTTCTTAACAATGAAGTCTAGTAGTATGAGAAGGGCAGTCAGAACAACACCCAGACCCAGTGTTATGAAGGCGCCTTGTATGTGCTACTGGTGGTGGTGGTGGTGGTGATGGAGGTAAGCATCATACTGTCTCTTAACAACACACTCCAACAGCAGGGTAAAGACAGACAGACCAACACCCAGACCCAGTGCTATGAAGGCTCCTTGTAGATGCTCCAAGTTCAGCACACCCGTCCCACGAACCTGTATAGAACAAGATTTGTCAGTGTAGGCCTATATATTTTTATGTTTGTCACTTCGTGAGAAGATTGTCTTACAAACAAGGAGAGTCTGGATACCCGTTTTTATGTTATCACCTCTTGACAGTTTAATACTGTATTGTTGGTGTCTTAAAAACTGACCAACTGTTGTATTCAGATCAACCTTCACTTTCCTGTCGGCATTCGTCAAGTCCTAATGATATAAAACTGGAAGTACAAGTTGTCAGACCTTAGACCTTTTTCTTTGTTATCCTTGTCATGTCATGTTCAGGTCAGGTTATGCTTAAGTGATGTTGATGGTAAAGATTTAAGTTAGTTGGGCGACGGCTAACGAAGACTACGCCTGGCACTTACCAGTATACTGATAAGGTGATGATCGTGATGATAAAAATGGTCTGATCTGTGTTGTTACGGCGATGATGTTAATAATGGTGTTGATTTGTACTGCTGCGATGACGATGATAATAATGACTGATTTGCACTGCTGCAGTGATGATAATGTTGATAATGATCCTGATCTGTATTGGTACGGTGATGATCATGATCATAGTTGCCTAATTTGCGCTGCTGAGGTGATGATGATCACAATGGTCTGATCTGGCCTGCTTGGATGATAATAATAATAATAATGGTCTCATCTGCCCTGCTTGGATGATAATAATAATAATAATAATAATAATAATGGTCTGATTTGCGCTGCACTGCTGATGATAATTATCATTCAATCTGTAGAGTTGAAGGTGAAAACAGAGCCGTGCATCCCAACTTACTTGTGTGGTGGGTACGTTGATATTCCTAACGTGCGTCTCATATATTTTTCCCAGTATGCCTGTTTCCACGATGCGCTGAAGGCTGTGGGATATTAGAGGGGTGAAGGCTGTGTTGCGGGGTAGAAACCACGTCATGTGGCCCTTCAAGAGCTGTGTGGGTGGATAATGGTTTGGTGAGAGAAGGAGAGAGAGAGAGAGAGAGAGAGAGAGAGAGAGAGAGAAGCTGTGCGCGCGCGCACACACACACACACACACACACACACACACACACACACACACACACACACACACACACACACATTAAATGTTGCAGCTCCATTTATCTAGCTAACATTTTTGTACACTAGGACTGAAACTCATGGTTACTGTCGTCTTTGTTATCTCTCTCTCTCTCTCTCTCTCTCTCTCTCTCTCTCTCTCTCTCTCTCTCTACCACCAGGGGTCTCTCCAATTCTGAATAAAAAAAAATTAGGTGTTAGAAACACATAATGTAAGGGGTGTGTGTGTGTGACTGTGTGTAAGTCAGAGTTGTCATATGGTATATAATGTAGAAAATACTGATGTAAGATTTTTTTCCCCATCTCACCCCATCTTTAGGTCGGAGTTTGCATCATGATGATTACATATTGTTTTGATTTTTAATTATAATTTACTTAGGTCATAAGCTCAACAAATGGACGTCTGCTGGACTAGTGGGCTGAGGGGCTTCAACCCGATTTAGCCCATAAAGGTTCAAGCCGTACAGTATGTTAGAGTTGATGCAGTGCTCATTGATTGCCACCCAGGAATGAGTGACTGGTACCCCCGTTTTAAATGTCTGGATCGAACAACCTCGCCCTCCTAAGTGGGATTTTAGTTACTTGGTTAGTTAGTTATTTTTATGTAGACTTATAAACTCACAGTCAGACTACCTTCTCATCCATAATATACGTGGTACGAACAAGGTCTCTTTTGATCTGTTGGTAGATGACGTAGTCAATGCCTTCAACGTAGCCGTGTGTGCCACTCTGAACCAGCGACAGGAGGAAGTCCGCAGGGTGGTCAGAGTTGGTGAAGTCCAGGTACATCCGACGCCCCAGGGTTTGGTACACTTGGTTGGTTGATTGTAGGAGGGCTTGTTGTATGAACTCTCCACCGCCCATAATGCCGGGGCTGGAAGATGATGATGATGAAGAAGAGGAAGAGGAGGAGGAGGAGGAGGAGGAGGAGGAGGAAATGAAGACAAGGATGATGAAATATTAATGCCTTTTGAGTGTCGAGTTGTGTTGCGGACATAATTAGTGATCCACCACATTACGTTCCCTAAACACTAAGGACTGGCTTTTGAAATTCAGTGATGTCGTCTTAGGAGTCTAGCAGATTTTTCGGAATATAAGAAATTTCTAATTCGACAACACATTTTTGAGGGTTCACGTACAGAGAGAGTGGAAAATATCAACGCCACTTCTGTAACGGGTGTCATGTGAAACGAAAAAAAGAATTTATAAGAAGGAAGGATACTCTATCGTCTGCAGAAAAATGAGCATTATGGAAGTCAGGACACATTCCTGGCAGATGATTGGCGGCGAACACTTCCACGTGGGTGCACATCCAATGCCTCAGGGTGAAGTAGAAGGGCTGTTTAAATCTTTTAGGGCCAGGTGAACTAATCGTCTTTAGTCTACCGTGAAAGAACTAAAAGAAGGAGGTTTAGATTATACCATTAAATTATCTCGAAAGTTTGAAATTGCTCTTTATATAACAGGAATTAGTTGCATTTGGTGCCGAGTCGTATCATACTTAACGCCAGCCTTTACATGGCGGAGCAATAATGTTTTTGCCCGCCTGTGTGTGTGTGTGTGTGTGTGTGTGTGTGTGTGTGTGTGTGTGTGTGTGTGTGTGTGTGTGTGTGTGTGTGTGTGTGTGTGTGTGCGTGTGTGTGTGTGTGTGTGTGTGTGTGTGTGTGTGTGTGTGTGTGTGTGTGTGTGTGTTTCCATTGTATCTAATGAATGTCAACACGAATTTTCTTAAATCCACACATTATCTGAGATTCAACAAATTCTTCCAAATTGTGTATACAGGGCGGGTGGTGAACACAGACATATGATTTTAAACAAAGAAGTAAACTGAGTCAAATTAGTCTTGATTAAAATTAAATTCGCAGAGATGGTTCTTTTCTGGCACTATATCTGAGCCATCTAATTGCTCCAAAGTCTGTTTGCTAGTAGGGTAGTAGTAGTTGCAAACCCACACTCATTTGTCATGTAAACCCGGTGAACTGCAGGCTTGACTTGCCTTCTGCAGTCCACCTTGCTCCTTTTGGGCTATAGGAAAGTAGCTGAGGGACGGTTTTATAACCAGACAGTGGAACCATCCAGTTATATCGGTGCCACCACACGAAGGCGTCCCTATCCAGCACCAAGTTAATTCAAAAGAGGGTTAATGAAGATGGAGATAAAAAATCAATCCTCAGTTCATGTCTGAGTAAGCCAGTTCCCCCAGCGTCTGTATGCAGCACTGATATAAAGTAATGTAAAGAACATTGATATAATATGACATAATAAAAATAAAGTGCTAAAACTAGAAATTATGCTACTCTTACATGATATCAGATTCAGCCAGTTCCTGCAGTGTCTGTATACGGTGTGGGTAGACGGGCACGGTAAGCACTGACACAAGGTTGCTCATGTAGGCCGCTGCTAAGATGTCCACAGCAACCCACCAGAAAATCAGCCACACACGCGCCCACGAAAACACCCGCACCCTACTGTCATTCATGGACTGACCAAGCAAGCTCGACACCACCTGGGAATATCTATGGGAATTAGTAACCTGCGAATTTAAAGTAGGGAATAGAGAAAGTTTAGGCCCGGAATTTTAGGTGAAATTTACATCTAGAGAACTTAGGTGGGAATTTACAACATGGGAAATGTAACCCTCTTGACATCCATTGCCTGATCCAGCACCCTGAATATCGTCTGTACCATACAATGATTGAAGCAAAATCCTATAAACATTGCACTAGAAGAGGTCTCTCGTAAGTTAAAAAGATAATGCTTACGTGACATCATTTTGAAATGATTAATGGAAGTTGCTGCCAGAATACCAAATCTTCAGGTTCATTGAGACTGAAGAATCTGTATCATATAATAATTTAATAATTATGGTGTGATAATTCCGAGTAAATTGCCTCAGCAGTTTGACAGTGTTGTGCAGTTCATTAGAGTCTCAAGAAGGCAGACCCTTGGTTCTTCTTTTGCTTCATTGTCTGTTCATATTTGTCAAAGGGTAGTTCCATGAGACAGTGCTCCTTACCACTGCTTGTGTACCATAGGCGTCCGGGTGGATTTCATCGAGAGTTGCATATTGCATTACATACATATGTCAGCCATTTGATATAATCTGAACTCTCGGCAGAAAAATCGTGCAAAGGAATTACGGAGATAGATTGATGGAATTTTCTGAACAGAACTATAAAAAAAGCGAAATGTCATTATCTTTTTAAAGATTTATAAAGTAACTGTGCCCTTTCTATTCTGCCGTAACTTTTGGATCAGAAATATAAAGTTCTGCCGGATTTTAGTCTACAATATATTACCTGATCCTGACACAGTTCTAGAAAGTAAACTGAGGCACACTAAAATGGTAATTCTGGTTACATGACGTAGAATTATGGTTCTCAAATGCAAAAAGGTCATTAAGGCTTACAGCTTTTTTTCCCTCACACAAGAGCGTAATATAGACAGACGATATAATTATTATTACAGATAACTGTTAGATAACTAACACATCAGAGTGGCAACCACACTGACGTTAGATTAATGTATACCATCCTTCAATTTGTCTGCCTGGGCCCAGATTTACCAATAAACTTATGACCAATTTTCTGTTGTAAAATGGATTCATTCAAGCAGGAAATACAAGGAAACGAGAGTTTAAAATCTTCACACGTCTTTTGATCTTCGTGCATGGCCAAATAACTTCTCCGATCAAAACCTTCTCGTAACTAGGACTTGTTTTTAGAGGAAGGAAAAGGGAAAGGAAAGTGCAGAATCTTTTTGTGTTTCTACTTCTTCTTGGAAAAACAAACTTTTGTTGCGAGAGACAGGAGTAGTTGTTGTTGTTCCCTAGGCAGAACAGCCCCGAGTCCCTAAGGAAGTCCACGGCTGAGACCAGGCTTTCCCACAGAGCTCTCAAGGAGAGTATGTTTTGTTGTTGGCGGAGGCGATTGTGCAAAACACTGCCAAACTGCTGAAGCAATTTACTCGGAATTATCACACTATAATGTGCAATGTATGGGGTGCTGTTTTGCATCCTGGATAGGCGTCAGCGACGGAGTCATCCAGCCTCTTCTGATAACTCACTAGGGCTGGATGATGCCCACATTTCAGCCTGTCCAGGTGGACCCCTGTCCTCACGAGGGGGGGAGGATTCAGGAGGAGGGATATCAGAGACCGTGAATGCAGCTGTGTGTTGTCTTTAAGTGATTGAAAGGAGCGGCGAATGATTTGAGTATGGATAGGTTTCTGGAACCTGGTTTGAGGCAGACGAGGGGGAAAAGATGGCAGTATTTGTGTATGATATCGTGTGGTGGGTGTTGTTTTGATGTTCCTTGGTGTGTGTGGATGTGCTGCCATGTAGTGTAGTGGATGGTGTGAGTTTGTGAAGGTTGGCGAGAATTTGTGTGCCTCTCATGTCCAGATGATCCTTGACTTTGAGGATTTTGGTTTCTCGGTGTAGGTGGTCTGTAGGTGTTGTAGCTGTGCAGCCTGTGATTATTTTTAGGGCCTTGTTCTGTATGGTCTGTAGAGTGTTGTAGTGTATTTTATTGAGGTTAGAAGCCCAAGCTGGGCATCTATAATTCATCACTGAACACAATTACTGTTTGTATACTGTGCTGGTGGTTTCTTTGTTGTGTCCAAATGTTGTCTGGGCTAGTGACCTTAAGGTGCTGATTCTTGGTGTTAATTTACCTTTAATATTTGTGATCTGTTGTTTAAATGACACTGATGTACGTTACTCCAAGGATTTTGTGTGTGTATGTGTGTGTGTGTGTGTGTGTGTGTGTGTGTGTGTGTGTGTGTGTGTGTGTGTGTTTGTGTGTATGTGTGTGTGTCACTGTAGATTTGGCTGGGGCTATTTTGAGTCTGGCAAACCATTCATGTAGTGTGTTGAGGTAAGGTTGGAGGATGTGTGCGGCTGTGTTTGCGTTTTGGTGTATACATGTAAGGGGTATGTCATCCGCATGGGAAGCTTTTTGTATTTATTCTTTTAAATTATTTTTTTTAATGCTGGGAAGAAGGAACCAAAGGCCACGAGCCCGCAATCACTATTCCTTCCAAGACAAAAACAAAATACAAGAAAGAGCCAAATTCAAGATCTGATCATTTCGAGATGCCTGGACACACTGCATATGAAAGACTGAAGATCATACAAAGCAGGAAATACAGACAGAGGGAGACAGTTCCAGAGTTGACCTGTTGTATAAAAGAAGGACTGGGAGTAACGGTTAACTCTTGCATTAAAGAGTTGGACAGAAAAGGGATGAGAGTTTGCTGCTAGACAGGTGTGTTAGTCGTGCATGTATAGGTGAAAGAGTTTAGGGGACAAAACAAATCCTTGGGGGACGCTGTTTGTGAAGTTTCTGATGTTTCATGACTGACCAGTAAATGTTACATTTGAACATCTGCCTGCTAAATAGTTTGTCACCCATCTGTTTGTGACATTGTGAATGTTTATGTTGAATATATTGTTTGTGAGGTTGTGGCGGGGGATGGCATTAAAAGCTTTGCTAATGTCTAGTGGGACTAGGAGTGTTGTGTGTGGTGGCCTAGATGAATTGATGCCACCAAGAACTTTCTGTGTAAGGTCTGTAAGAAGAGTGTTTGTGGATGATAGCGGCCTAAAACCATGTTGTGATGGAGCTAGAGGGATGTGAAGTGTAACCTGTTGTAATACCAGTAGTTCACTGACTTTGGAGGGGGTGCAGAGGAGTGTGATGGAGCGGTATGAGGAAGGTAACGTGGGGTCTTTGTTGGGTTTGGGGATAGTGACGATAGTGCCACGCTTTCAGATGTTGGGTATTACATTGTTTGAGTAGCTGTAGTTTGATATGTTGGTGAGTGCTTGTATGCCTTGTGGTCCAAGGTGTTTAAGGTGTATATTGCTTATGTTGTCTGGTCCACAGGCAGATGAGTGCCTGAGGATGCTAATGATGTGCTTTGTCTGGTTTTGATTGAAAGTGGGAAGTCTGGGTCTGTGGGGAACTGTCTCTTGCATTGGATGACACGTAGATCGTCGCAATGGGGGTTTAGACGGCTGACATGTGAAAAGTGATTGATGAGGGTGTTTGTTTGTTGTTTGTTTCAGGGTATGGCATCTGTTGTTGTGACTGTAGTATGTGACTGCATAGTGCTGCTGTTGGAGAGTGTGAAGCTGTTTAGTCATTTATAGAGTTTTCTGGTGTTTGTTTTGTGATCAAGTGTTTGGAGATAATTATTCCAATTTAGTGTTTGCTGTTCTGATCCTTTATTGTTTATTGGAGTGTTGACTTCTTGTATTTGTTGTAAGGTGTTTTGTGTATGTGGGGTTGGGGAGTGTTGGAGGGTGTCATGTTGACTGATGACGCCTTGAATTTTTGGTGTGATGTTTCGGTTGTGTCTCTTTCTGTTGCCTCAACGGATGTGTCTTTTATCTGCATTTTCATTAATTGTATTGAAAGTGTGCACAACGGTGTTGATGTTTGTGATGGATGTACTGTTTAATGTTAGAAACTGTTGTTCTGTTTCAGTCGTGAAGGCCTTCCAGTTGGCCCTCGTATAATTTGTGTATGTGTGTCTGTGTCCATCTGCGGTAATTCTGGTTTGTAGTGATGATGATTGAAAGGTGGTCAGATCCAAGGGCTCTGACCACTCTCCAGGATGTTGATGGGGCGAGGTTTGAGCGAAAGGTGATGTCTGGGGATGATGGGAAGAAGAGGACTTGGTGTGGGATATGGATTTGTTCATGGAGACTGCTGAGGATGAAAAGATTATCTGTTTGGGATTGCAGTACCAGCCCTCTGTCTGTGTCAAGGTTGTTGAAAAGCCAGCCCGGCGCCTTAACACTGAAATCATCACCCAGGATGATGTTGGGTATGTTAGTGATGTAGTGTATTTGAGGAGAGTAATTCTGTGGTACTGTGGGGGATGATTGGGGAGGAATGCATGTATTGGCGATTGTTATGTGTGCTTTGTTACCAGTGCACATTTTTTTTCTGTTGTGGTGTCATGTGTGGGGAGAAGTGATAACATGTGTGCACTAGTATCTGAAAAGTTGATGGATTGGTGTAACAGGATGATTAGTCCACCACCAATGCCGTCGGCCTGGTCTTGTCTAATGGTGGTGAAATTATAAAATGTAGGTGTTTTTTGTGTTCTGCATAGTTTTGTTTCTTGGAAGATGGCAATATGTATGTTTTGTTGTTTGATGAGTTGTGTGAGTTCTTGTTTTTTGGTGTTTGTGCCATCTATGTTTATTGAAGAATGTTAGTGTTATGTGTATGATGTGTGTTGGGTGCTACAGCACGGGGGAAAGTGGGGGTGTGGGTGGAGGGGGAGGGATAGGAGAAGGCTGTGATGGAGATAAGGGTTGGAGTGAATTTGATTGAGGTGGAATGGGAGGGGTTGGGGGATTGGACGGCGTGGGATGGATCTGTGGATCAGGCTGAGGAGGTGTGGAGGAAGTAGGAGAGGGGTTGGTAGGGGGGTTAGTGCATGGGGGGAAGAAGCTTAAGGAGCAATTCCAGGTGTTTGTGTAATATTCTACGGATGCAAGCGTTGTGCAGGTGTAATAAATCCCAATTTCACAGGAATTGCACTGAACTGAACCCTTTGCCTGTCGGCTGGAAGTGATAGGTTTTCAGCATGCTGGACATGTGTATTTGTTGATGGGTCCTGGCTTGCTCCCAATGTCACCGGCTAGAAGAAATCCTCGAGAAATGACCGCTGGGGAGTCATTGCTTGGTGTAGAAAAAATAGTTGTTTTATGTATTGTGTTGAGAGATGTGGCACTTGCATGGGCGACCAAAGCCACTCACAGGTTCTTGGCCCCGTGAGGGGTCGGGATGGGGTTGCGGTGGTTTGGCGCCCATGCTGTCCTTGTCCTCCACTTATGGAGCCTCTTGGGGGTGGAACCTAGGTGTAGATGCCACCGCTTTAGGTCCTCCGAGAGACAGTTGACCGTATGTGTGTGAATCCAGACTGTTGTGATGGAATGAGTTTAATATCACTAGGCTGCAGTGGTAAAAGTTAGGCCTCTTCTTTGTTCTACACTAAACCGATTCAGATTGATGAACATAACTGTTCATTCACCTGTTTGTCTTGAGACTGAGAGGGAATTGCAGCCACTTTGTGACAATAAGTGTCTTCTAATAATTCACGCCTTTGTTTGTAGAACATTTCCTTCGATTTCTTGTGTACAGTTAAATGATTTTATTAATTTCAGGAGAGATCCATTGGGCTGAAGGTGTTTATTCAGTGTGGTCAGCAGTTACCTGGCATGGAGGAGTTGTTCATGTGCTGTGATTATTTACAATAACTTGGTTGACTCTTCATTATAATTGTATGAATTAATAACTACAATTATACTTACATTAAAAAAAAAAAAAAAATTGTACGAATAGAGTAGATTTTGTTTCATTTCCGTACGTTATACATTTATGCTCTACTAAGTTAAAACTAATTATGAACTGATTTATATAGTTTCACAAAACACCTGGGTCTATTTATCTATCTATATATTGCCAGACGCCTTAATCCAGTACGGGGTGGTCACAAACAAATCACCTCCACGTCGCCCTGTCCCTCACCATTTCACTGCCCTGCTCCCAACTCACACCCCCCTCTCTCATATACCTCTCCACTTCATCCCTCTATCTCATCCTCGGCTTCCCCCACCCTCTCCCCCCCTCCACCACACTCATATACACTCTTCTCGTCAGTCTCTTACCCTCTATCCTCTCCACATGGCCAAACCACCTCAGTGTGTTCCTCTTAACTCTTCCTGTCACATCCACATCCACACCACAACGCTCCTTTATATCCTCATTTGTCAATTTGTCTCTCCATGTGACTCCACAGGCTCCTCTTAAATAACTCATTTCCACTGTTCTCATTCTTGACTTGTGTCCTTCCGACAACGTCCAAGCTTCACTCCCATACGTTAGAGTTGGTATCACAATATTCTCATGTAGTAACTTTTTCGCTTCCATGCTCACTTCTCTGTTTCTTGTCACTGCTTTCAAGGAACCAGCAACCTTTCTTCCTTGTTGTAGCCTTTCAAGCACTTCACCATCCAAAATTACATCCTTACTCATCACACTCTCCAAGTACTTAAAATTACTCACATTTTCCATTCCCTCACCAACCAACCTCACTGTACATTCACTGACTTCACTTCTCTCAAAGACCATCACTTTACTCTTCCCTACATTCACCTTGAAATTCCGTTTCTTCCACACTACTCATCCACCAAGCCTTGCAGTTCCCCTTCATCTTCACTTAACAACACAGTATCATCTGCAAACAACAGTACACGAAGTTTCCAAACACTACCCTCTCTCACTAGGGCGACTCCAACATCCACTGCCCTACCTTGTACCTCTATTATTACCTCATCCATGTACAGATTGAAAAACCATGGAGACATGACACATCCCTGTTTTAACCCAACCTTCAAAGAGAAAAAATTACTCAGTTCACCATCCACACGCACTGCAGCCTTAGCACCCTCATGCATACTCTTCACAGCATTCAACAACTTCCCATCTACTCCACATATTCTTAATATTTTCCACAATCCTTGTCTATCCGCCCTGTCATATGCTTTCTCCAAATCCATGAAGGCCGTATACAACTTCACTCCCATCTCTAGAAACTTTTTCACTAAAGCTCTAAGAATGAATTTCTGATCTACACAACCTCTTCCCTTCTTAAAGCCTCCCTGTTCTTCTCCAACTAATTCCTCCATTATTTCCCTAATTCTGTGAATAAGTATCCTACCATACACTTTTCCTATTACACTAAGAAGACAAATACCCCTATGACTGCCACACACTTCTTTTTTTCCCCTTTTCCTTTATACAAGGGAATTATTATACCTAACATCCAATCCTCCGGCACTCTACCTTCCTCCCAGGCCAGTCGCATATCTGGGTCTTCAAGTATAATTGATTATATAGTATAAATACATTTTAATCTTCCATTTCAATTTATTGTCAATCATATGAAACTGTTGTGTGTAATAAAGTCTGTTATAATATGCATCATGAAAACAACAGCCATACTGGGGAAACATATTTAGTATATTAGATTGTCGAACAAATAAATTGAAGGGCATTCTTAACTTCGTATATAAATTCATATGATGGAATGAGAAAATAATTCCACAGAGGTTATGCTCAAGAATTACAAAATAATTTAAAAGCCTACAATATGTTTAAGTATAAAATTTATTCCATAGAGTCGACATCTTGCTCAGTAACTCGTGTTTCTAAATGACAGTACTTTCAGTCATCACACTGTCACATTTCAGTGAGTGTCCTTTCCAGTACAAAGGAACCTATACAACAGTCAAAGCAAAACTTTAGCGGCCAGTGTACCAAAGATAATGTACATAAAATGCTAACATCATCAGCTACACGAACTGCCGTAGCAGATCGAAGAGCTTAATCACCTTGAGGAAGATGTCAGTGGGGTCACTGAGGTGGTGGAGGTAGTGGAGTAAGCAGGAGAGCAGAGAGGCAGCAGCGATGGTGGAAGCCAGGGTGAGGCACCATAACATAGCAGAGAAGGGGTACAAGATACTCCTCCAGTTGGGAATGGGAGGCGGTATGCGAAGGAGAATTACAATGCTGTATCGCCAGTAGGGATAAACGAAGTCGAAGTCACTGAAACTGTCCGTGGAAAGCCAGAATGAACTGATCACTATGTCCTTATTATTATACATCATATCACCAAGCATCCCATTCCAGGTTCCATTCTCCTTCAATCCCCAGTCAACTGTGTCGAAGAGGGTCATTTTATAAGTGAAGTTATATTTATCACCAATGACCTGAAGCGCGTCTGAGTTTCCGCCATTGCATTTACCATCCTCTCCAAGGTACAAGTATGGTTCATCATAACAGGAGACTGGTACCTTTAAAACCCGCCCACCAAAGTTCCTGAAACGATCAGGGAAGAGTGCGTGTCTGGTGTCGAATTTCTCGGGGCTCCACACTCCCAAAGGTGCCCTAGTGCTTGTAGGTAAACTGGTGTAGGCAATGAAGCATTGACGTCCTACTTGTGGCTGCAGCAACAAGATGAACTCCGAGCGCTGGACGACAGGCTGAACAATTAGTGATGTGGTGTTGAGGTGTGGATTGAGACAAAAAAGGACGAGGTAACTGGGGTTCCAGTCTTTATTATCCGCCAGGAGGAGGAGGAAGGCGGTGGGGTCACGTTGGAAGATGATTATGGCGGTGAGATGGGACCCTTTGGTGTGGTGTGAGGGAGTGGAGGCCTGGGTGGCGAGGAAGACGGGTGTGAGGGAGGCTCCAGCCGCCGCCACCACCACCTGATTCACGTCAAGGAAATGCTGGCTGTGTTCGTCACTTACCATCAGGAGGTCATGCCCGCTCAGTGGACCACTAACCAGTGACGACAGTGTCTGGGTAATCGAACTGTGACCATCTGTGTGGGAAAAGAGGTGACACACTGTACCTCGAGTTGCTAGCCAACAAGCTTTGGTTTATGGTTACCACTCGAAAGTTTGCCAGGACAAAAACAGAGAAAGAACTTTAAGTAAATCGACCAGAAACTTTTCAGAAAAACTGGAAATAAACAATCAGACCTATCCAAACCTTAATTTGAATTAAAAAAAAAAAAAAAAACACGTTGGCGTCAGCAATTCTTAGAATGAAGTTTCTTAAGTCTATGTATAATATGCCGAAGTCATTAGAAAATGTTAAACCAAATATGGATGTATGGATAATGCAGAGCCAAAGTGTTGCCTTAATGTGCCATTTACCTACATGAAATATGCATCGTCTGAGATGGTTTGGCCATGTGGAGAGGATGGAAAATGAGATGTTAACTAAAACAATTGATGCAAATAACGTGGCGAGGGAAACGGAGGAAGGGATAGGGCATATATATATATATATATATATGTATATATATATATATATATATATATATATATATATATATATATATACATACATACATATATATATATATATATATATCTATATATATATATATATATATATATATATATATATATATATATATATATATGTGTGTGTGTGAGTGTGTGTGTGTGTGTGTGTGTGTGTGTGTGTGTGTGTGTGTGTGTGTGTGTGTGTGTGTGTGTGTGTGTGTGTGTGTGTGTGTGAATGTGGAGATGTAGAAGTGAAAGCGGAAAGATATGTGATGGTGTGAAGGGTGTAAGTGGTAGATTCTTAACCGATGGGGATGAAGTAAGGACCAGATTTAAACAATATTTTGAAAGCCTGATGAATGGGAATAGACAGTGCAGAGCGGCTGTGCATATGATGGGTTTTGTGGATGTGCAGAGAAGGAATGCAGTACCAGGAGACGTGATACTCGCACAGGTGATGAGTGCTGTGAAGTGGCTGAAAAATGGGAAAGCAACTGGGGCTGATGAGGTGTATGCAGAGATGCTTAAGTGCACCGGAGAGGGTGGAATGAAGTGCGTGTTGGAGATATGTAAGAAGGCATGGATGAGTGAAACTGTGCATGAAGAGTGGAAAAAGGCAGTAATTGTACCCCTGTACAAAAAAAGGTGAGTGGAGTGAGTGCAAGAGTTATCGTGGCATAAGTTTACTGAGTAGTAGGGAAGATATTTAGAAGAAATATTATAGAGAAAGTAAGAAAGATATCATCAGTTGTAGTAAGTGATGAACAGGGGGGCTTTAGAAGTGGCAGAGGATGTGTGGATCAAATATTTGCAATCAGACAGATAGCAGAGAAGGCTTGTGAGAAGGACCATAAGGTGTTTATGGCATTCATGGATCTGGAGAAAGCATACGACAAAGTGGACCTAGGACTGTGGAAAGTTTTGCGCGTGTACGGTGTAGATGGTAAGCTGCTAGGTGCCGTCAAGAATTTTTATGATTAAAGTGAAGCATGTGTAAGGGTTTATGGACATCTAAGTGAATGGTTCACAGTCGGTGTGGGCGTGCGACAAGGTTGTGTGATGTCCCCATTGTTTTTCAATATATATATAGGGATGGGACGATGATCTATCTATCTATCTATCTATTGCCAGACGCCTCAATCCCGTTTGGGGTGGCCACAAACAAATCGCCTCCAAGTCGCCCTGTCCCCCGCCATTTCACTGCCCTTCTCCCAACTCACACCCCCCTCTCTCATATACCTCTCCACCCCATTACTCCATCTCATCCTCGGCCTCCCCCTCCCTCTTCCCCCCTCCACCTCACTCACATACACTCTCTTCGTCAGTCTCTCACCCTCCATCCTCTCCACATGGCCAAACCACCTCAGTGTGTTCCTCATAATGCTTCCTGTCACATCCACATCAACACCACAACGCTCCTTTATATCCTCATTCGTCAGCCTGTCTCTCCATGTGACTTCACAGGCTCCTCTTAAATAACTCATTTCCACTGCTCTCACTCTTGACTTGTGTCCTTCCAACAATGTCCAAGCTTCACTTCCGTACGTTAGAGTTGGTATCACAAAACTGTCATGTAGTAACTTTTTCACTTCCATGCTCACTTCCCTGTTTCTTATCACTGCTTTCAAAGAACCAGCAACCTTTCTTCCTTGTTGTACCCTTTCAAGCACTTCACCCTCCAAACCTCCATCCTTACTCATCACACTACCCAAGTACTTAAACGTACTCACATTTTCCAATTCCTCACCACCCAACCTCGCTGTACATTCACTAACTTCACCTCTCTCAAACACCATCACATTACTCTTCCCTACATTCACCTTTAGATTCCGTTTCTTACACACTCTCTCAAACTCATCCACCAAGCCTTGCAGCTCCCCTTCGTCTTCACTCAACAACACAGTATCATCTGCAAACAACAGTACAGGGAGTTTCCAAACACTATCCTCTCTCACCAGGGCCACTCCAACATCCACTACTCTACTTTGTACCTCTTTTATTACCCCATCCATGTATAGATTGAACAACCATGGAGACATGATACATCCCTGTTTCAAACCAACTTTCAAAGAGAAAAATTCACTTAGTTCACCATCCACACGCACTGCAGCCTTCGCACCATCGTACATACTCTTCACAGCATTCAACAACTTCCCATCTACTCCACATATTCTTAACACTTTCCACAATCCTTGTCTATCCACCCTGTCATATGTTTTCTCCAAATCCATGAAAACCGCATACAACTTCTTTCCCTTCTCTAGAAACTTTTCCACTAAAGATCTAAGAATGAATATCTGATCTACACAACCTCTTCCCTTCCTAAAGCCTCCCTGTTCTTCTCCAACTAATTTCTCTGTTCTTTCTCTAACTCTGTCTATAAGTATCCTACCATACACTTTTCCTATTATACTAAGAAGACAAACGCCCCTATGATTACCACACACTTCTTTTTCCCCTTTTCCTTTGTATAAGGGAATAATTATACCTGACTTCCAATCCTCCGGGACTCTACCTTCCTCCCAGGCCAATCTGCACATCTTCCACATCCATTCTACTACTATCTCTCCCCCATGCTTCAGCATTTCACCACACACTCCATCAATTCCTGGGGCTTTCCCCGATTTAACTTTCTTCATTGCTTCCACAACTTCTATCCTACCGATTTCTCCCTGTCTTCTCACCTCCCTCCTTCTCCCAGCCATTCCCCAGCCACTTATACTCGCATTACTTCCATCCTCTACGTTCAACAGTTCCTTAAAGTGTTCTCTCCATCTGCTCACTTTTTCTCCCTTCTCCACTAGTAATCTACCATTTTTATCTTTCACTCCCCTGCTAACTTCACTTCCACCCTGTCTTACTCTTTTCACTTCTCTCCAGAACATTTTCTTACAGTCCCTCCACTTTACACTCAAATTCCTTCCAAATTCCTCATCCACTCTCTTCTTACTCTCTCTTACTAATCTTTTCACCTCTCTCTTCCTTTCCACATATAACTCTCTCTTCCGCCTCTCAACTTCTTCCACGCCCCTATTTCTCATCCATTCCTTGTATGCTTTCTTCTTTTGTGCCACAGCCTGTTTCACCTCTTCAGTCCGCCACGCTGTTCCTTGCACCCCCCTCCGTCTTCTCTTTCTTCCACACACCACATCACATGCTGCACATATTTCTTCTGTAAATATCTTACACACACCTTCCACGTCTCCCATCTGCTCCAATTCATATTTGCCCAATCGTTCCTCTACTTCTCTCTTATACTCTGCCTTTTTCTCATCCTCTTGTAACCTTTCCACTCTCCTTGCAACAACTCCTTCCTCTTGTCTTTCCCTTCTTCTATTCCTCCATCTTACTTGCATCCTAATTCTGGCCACCACCAAGTAGTGGTCAGAAAGTCAACTCCCCCAACCTCTATACACTCTTGCATCCTTTACACATCTTCGCATCCTTTCATCCACACACACATAATCAATCATTGCCTTCCTTTCATTCAGTTCACCACCCACCCTTCTCATCACTCGCCATGTATACCTGTGGATCATTTTATGCCTGAAGAGGGTATTGGCTATCACCAACCCCCTCCCAGCACAAATGTCCACTAACGCACTCCCATTCTCATCTATCTCAGCAGGCACACCCCACTCACCAACTGTTCCATCCACCTTCACATTACCAACTTTACCATTCATATCACCAATCAAAAACACTCTCTCATTCCTTCCAAACTTTTCCATGCACACTTCCACATTTGTCCAGAACTCTTCTCTCACTCTTCTAGCACGATCTTGTGTTGGCGCACACACACACACACACAATCGCCCACATTTGTATTCCAACTTTCAACTTTACCCACACAATCCTTGACCCAACTGATCCATACTGTCTATATATATATATATATATATATATATATATATATATATATATATATATATATATATATATATATATATATATATATATATATATATATATTGAGGGAGGCGTGAACTGATGGGATGACACCATAATGGCAGAGAAGACGTTGATACGAAGGTGAAGTGTCTGTTGCCATCCCTTACTGGATTAATTGGTCTGGTCAAAGACAGATAAAATAGATAGATGTATAGGTAAAATGTAGAAAAAAAAAATTTCACTAAAAACCAGGCTTAAAGACCGGAACAATTTTTAACAATGTTTCCAGACATTTTGGATTTAACTCCTTCGGTCCAATTACGTATTTTTGCATTTTGTTCTTGCTTCCTCCTGACAATTTATATTCAACTCCAAAATGATGTCTTAGCAGCGATGAGGTTTTTGAAGGGAACATATATCCCTGCAGTTTAAAAGCCCTCTCCTTAGCAAAATAAAATCGTTTAAAAGAAAATTGTGCTGAAATAGACGTTACCGAACTGAGGGAGTTATTGGCTCTTGATTTTTTAAAAGTCAATTTTGAGGACAAATTTTATAGATTTTTTTAGTTCAGTATATTTTGGAAGGGACAAATTTATGCAGTAACCATTTTGAATTGTTATGCATGGAACCATCTTTGTATTTTATAAAACTGGTATGTCATGGGTCGTTGGCGTTCGCTACTTGCCACAGTCCGGGCAGTTACGGGAATTCGACTGGAGAAAAAACGAACAACTGTATGGGCCGTGTATGCGAACGATCTAAACACTTCTTTCGAAAAAATAGTCTCCATAACAGCTAATATCATAAATTATTCTTTTTCATAATATGGTAGTTGATAATAACTGTATTTTGAATGTAGTGTTTAAATGCTGTATGAATGAAGGCAGATGTACTGTTGCGGCCAGGAGTTGTTAGCCACCCTCGTCCAGGTAACCCGTGTATGTGGCAGAGTCGCATTCACGAGCACAGAAGTTGCCTTCGATGCATTTCTGTCGAAAAATATCACTTCAGCTTTGAGCTTGTACAAATGGGTAAAACAATAGTAATATTTCCTTTGAAGGTTTGACTCTGATAACACGAATATATCATACTGATTATTTAATAACTTGTTTCTCATATAGAGCCAAGCAAGTGACAAATATGTATATATGGGTCCACTCCACGACTTTCTGTAGGTTTGAACCAGCGAACACAGAGCGAACAAGTTCGAAGCATTCACTTGTTATCAGAAGAGAGACAGAGAGAGAGAGTAGTGGGTGCCTGGGAATTTTAGAGGAATGAGGTGGAGAAATGAGGTGCTCAGCACAGTTAAACAGGGATTTTTCCATCGTTTCGGTTGGCTTTCTATGCCTAAATGACTAAATGAAGGTAAATTATGAAATATAATAACTGGATGACGAAGTGGTAATAGGGTGTGGCTAATGGTTGTTTGGACCAAGGTGTGCAGTGGTAAGCCTAATTCCAGGCAACGATCGCTGTTAAAAGTTGGATATTGTAAGTCCCATTTTTTTTTAAATATCTCCATGTATGTTTACAGTACGTTTATGCCCAGTTGGACTTATTTTCACCCCAGGAATATTTTTATCAATGGACATTTTCACCACTCAGAACAAAATCCTTATGGACCTTTTTTCCTTACTGACTTTTTTTTTTCAGAGACGCCTACTTTTCTACGTAAACCTATTTTCCCATGAACTAATTTTCCCCATTGATGTATTTTCTCCTCATGGACCAATTTTTCCGTCGGCCTTGAACCTCTGCATGGATACAGCTTTCGTACATGGACGTATAGCCATGGCCATGTTTTTCACAGTGAACCTATTTTCCCAATAAACCTGTTATCCGACGTGGTTGTATCACCCACTGATACGTATAGTTGAAATACAGTCCTCTTAACCAACAGACGTATTGCACTATGGACCTGTTGTAACCCACTGGATATATATACCTACTTCAGCATGATTCCAGACTAATCCCCCCTGTGGACCGATTTTCACACACTGATCTATTCCCAACTCGGACGTATTCACTCAAATGACCTAATCCCAGAGGCCTGTTTTCCCACAATCTGTCCATCCACCTACACATCCACCCATCAACGCACATACCCACAACCTTACTAAGTACAGTATGTCTCAAAAGTAGGACGACATAAACCCGTCTTTTGCGTTATCCTACAAGTAGCCCCACCACCCACCCCACTTAATGCACGAATCCCACTCCACCCCATTTAACCAGCCCAACAACCCTTTCCCTCCCTCTCGCCCACCTAATCCGCCTGTGAAACCACCAGCCTACACTAACCAATCCACCCACCCAGTCAGTCACCAACCTACCAACCCGCATACTGTGCTCCACAAGTCGGGTGACTCGCAATTCAACACACACACACACACACACACAGGCGTGGTGGATTTCCTTACAAGAAGAGTCTCACCGCCTAACTCAGTCGGTAGAAAATAGTACTCTTTACAGGGAGGTTGCCAGGCCGTAGATAATGGGCTTCATTCCGGCTACATACACATGATTTTATGCGATACGAGTAAATAACGTGCTCGAACTAAACAGGGAATTTTTCCTTTGGCTGATGACGAAGGAGTTTATTTATCCCAGGATAACGTCTCGTCGGACAAAATGAAAGATGGGTTTTATTCTGGGTAACGCCAGTTGACTTTGTAAAATTATTAGGCATTTCCCTGCGCCAGGCTCCCTCCACCTCATTTCTCCAAAATTCACAGGCGCTCACCATACACGGTCTCTCTCTCTCTCTCTCTCTCTCTCTCTCTCTCTCTCTCTCTCTCTCTCTCTCTCGGTAGCAAATGAATGCTTCGAATTTGTTCACTCTTTGTGTTCGCTGATTCAAACCTACAGTATAGGAAGCCGTGGACTGTAATCCAAGAAACATATTAACGTCACTTGCTTGGTATTGTATGAGAAAAAAATAGTTACTAAATAATAAATGCGACATATTCTTGTTATCAGACACGAACCTTCAGAGTAAATATTACTATTACTTTATCCATTAGTACAAGCCCAAAGCTGAAGGGATATCTTTCCACAGAAATGCATCGAAGGCAATTTCTTTGCTCGTGAGTGCGACGGTGCCGCATACACGGGTTGGCTGGACGAGGGTGGCTAACAACTCCTGGCTGCAATAGTACAATGTAGTATATGCAAACAGTCAAACACACGGGATCAGATAAATACAACCTAAGACTCACATAGACAGAGCATTGCATGGCAGGATTTCCCTTCCCCTTACTGTCCGTCACTTGTTGGTTCAGTGTCCGAATCTGGCGGACCTGCGTCTGAGGTTTCGCCATAGGCACAGGGCAGATGGTCCTTTCTGTCTTTCTTGTTTGGAGGAACCTCTCGTTTTTAATTTTCTGGGATTGACGGACCTTCTCCAACCTTTATAGTTTTGTTGTCGATTTTTTTGCCTTTTTAAGTAATATTTTCATGCAATCAAGTAATGATTTTTTTTTTTTTATATGCAAGGTTTAACTTTTTTTTGTTTTCCATTTGACTGAGTGGCTGTGCTCCCAAGTTATTATTTAAACATTCAGTTCTATTCTCCCTGACTGATAATTATTTCATGAAAAAAGTAGAATCCCAGCAGATGTCTTTGCGAATCATAACAGGGGTAATCTTAGGACTGAATTGTCCACGAATTTAGAACAGAAAGGAAGACGATGACTCGGGTAGGCCGATTGGTAAATATCAGGTACACCCGAGGAAAGTTCCGCGTTATACACTCGCTCACCACTTCGAAATAGTAAATGTGAGACAAGTGGTATCAAAGCAGTAGCCAACATCCATCTCTGTGGTAACTGTGTGAGGAGGATGGGGATGGAAGAGGGAGGGGTAGGAACTATCATCTCCCCCAGCCTTCCTCCTCCTTTAACCTCTCCCCTCCCACACAGTGGTACTGTACCAGACGTTTAAGTGTCTGGCTACTGCTTCACTAGTGGTTGTCTCACGCATAAAGGTCCGAAATGGCAGGCAGGTGTATAAGGCGGAGGTTTCCTTGGGTGTACCTACTCCATGCCAAAGCATGGAACTAGTTTGGAGAATAATAAAATTAGAAGGCTTTAACCTGCCTATAGAGCCCTCCAATCAAATCATCAATTTTGACAGGGAACTGAAAGAAGGAGCATCATTCATTAAAAAAAAAAATCCTGGAAAAGATCAAAGAAGCATATACTGTAGTCTACGACTGGAATCTGGAATAAAAGAAAAATATGTCCCTAGTGTTGTAATTACTGGAATTGAATATGAAGTACACTTTTATGGTATCTTAAAGGTCATTTGACGTTTCTCGTATGCTATTTCAATTATTAGTTTTTTCTAAAACCCACTTGTCGATTTAAATAGCCTACGGATAGTACCGTACGGAAGGCTAAGTACTGGTTGAGAATTAAACTGTATAATGTTAACTCCAGTTACCAACATTCTGTTGACTGGCGAGTATTTTAATTCAGACAGATAACTGATGCAACTTGCTCGTGTCTGATTCCAATCGTCTTTGTCGGTTAAGATTTGGTACCAAACTGAAACTATAGTGCACAACGCTACTTTTTTATTTTTGGCGAAAATGTTGGAGTCAAGCAATGTCATGGGATTCAAAGTTCAAACTAAGTAACACTATGACACACCAATCTTTCTGGCGACAATGACAAGAGCCATGGTACTAGTCATCTCGGGTCGCTAGTTTACTGCGTTTTTTTTCTCTCTCTCTCTTATCAGTGAAAGAATAGCTGATATTTACTGAATAGCAGCACGTTACAACTGTGTGCTTAGCGAACAGATCGGTGTTCAGTTCACCTCATATGATGTAACTGGAAACTCGCTCGCCTGGCAAACGATAAGTCTCAAATTCAGTTTGCAGACTCACAACAAGACCTTTGAGCAAAGACTTCTTTTTGGCCCTGTCAGATCGTTACCTAGAAGTGTAAATAGGGACCTGGATACAAATCGTTGGTTGCGTGTAGTGTTCTGGGGGAATGTTTGGGTGATTTTGTAAGTTATAAAGTTATACATTTTTTTTTTTTCAAATTCATCCAGAAGGACAGCAGTAATTTTAACCACAATAAAAAGACCGATAACTCTGAAATAGCGTCCAAATAACGATATATTTTCATCAAACAATTAGGGTTTCAAATTCATCCAGAGGGACAGCGGTAATTATAACCACGAAAAAAAGCCAATAACTCCGAAACAGCGTCCAAATAACAATATAGTTTCATCAAACAATTAGGGTACACACGACCCAAATTTTGCAGCATCTCAGCCTTTGGCAAAGGTGAACTGATAAGGGATGGACACTATACAGAAGGTTTTCGTACCGTGTAAGCTGACAAGAATACGATTCTTAGATTTAGGGTTTTGGATCATATATTCCTGTACATAGATTTTTTTTTAATCCACGGAAGAATGAATCAAAGGTTAGAAGTCAGCAAAATCGTCCCTGTTACACAGGAACGAATAAAACACCCTGTATAAACTCAGCATTTGTGCGAGAGTAAAGAAAGTACGCAGACTGTTTAGCATACGTAATTTCTTGTAAGCAGACTTTGCAAGAGAGGTACGAGTAATATGCGTCTCTGCCTTAGCGATTTATTTTGCATACTACACCCTATTATTGTCTTGTCTGTGACCCATGTTTTAAATATCGCTATAAATTGCATGACTGCAATATAACAGTGGTTTCTCAACTTTCAGTCACAGCATCCACTAAACTTCTCAATAATCTGATACCCTCCCCACTACACTGTGCAAGATCGGCAAAGTATGTAATGAGGGGGAAAAGGCGTTTTATAGTCTTCGCTTTAGCTTATTTTATCTCATGGGCAATAATGATAGAAGGATTCATTTCATACGCATTTTTTTTTTTTTTTCACTTTCAGACATGGTTTTCCATTTCAATTTTCTTCTCTGTTTTCTTTATTTGTGCGCTTAATTTAAGAAAAGTTAACGTCTGCAAAACATAATGAGGCAACACTTAAACAGTTTTGTATCAGTGACTTGAAAAACAATAAACCGAAAAAAAAAAAAGAGAGCAAATTATACTGTACCTCGCACTACATACTGTATGTAAATGCTACTCTAAAATCATTCTGGGTAATAAAGCTTTTTAAAAGTCACTTCTTAATTCATTTACCATGAGGCTGAGTCTTTCTTTCCCGTAGTAAGCGCCCAAACAGATTGCAAGACATTGCCATACAAGATAATGTTATCGTGCTATAAACAGAAATAAACTGGCAAGGAAATGTTGTTAGGAGCGCTCCCAAGCTGAAGAGGTTACGGACAGTTGTGACTGACCTGAGAGGAGGGAGGACAGTCTTAGGGAGCCGAATCCAACCACTGCACGGACGGGTATCAGCAGCAGAGGGAGGAGGCCGAGTTGCCTGGCGGGAAGCGACATGGTGAGTGAAGCAGCCACAGCCACACCACCAACCTCAACACATTACCATCAACACATCAACCTTTAGCACGTCTTTGCTGCGCATGACAGTGGGAACACACAAGCTTCGGCAAACACGTCGACCTCTGCGATCTCCCTTGGGCGCACGTCACGGTGTCAAATCGTTATCCTCACATACAACATGAGGGTCATTCTGCTTATGTACCTACTGCCGAACCCCTACTTCAGCAAACACATGAATATTTATTTTCACAACCCATCAACGCAGATCACAAGCCAAAACATTATTATAAGCCAACATACAACCTTTATGATCTCTGTACCAAACGACATGCGCCGTTCACACTGCACGAGACCTCTACGGACACATTTCACAAAAACACCTTGAACTTTATTATAATCCTACAACGCGTGTTACAAGTCAACACATTAAGTATTTTTTTTTTTTTTTAGTTCTCCTACTGCGCATGTCACCTTCACCAGTCAACACGACAACCTTTATCATCGCACCAAAACATAGGTCCTTTCTGCAATATCGAACACACAATCTGTTCTCTGTGTTGAGCCTTTTGAATTAAGTGTGCATGCAATCAGTGCCGTCGGAAGAATAACAGTTTGACATTAGTAACATTCGCGATCAGGTGATAGATGTCTGTTTATTCGTAACAGAAAGTGAAGCAGTGTGAGTGAGATATGTGAATTATTAAATCTGATAATAAACCAGATAATAAAATCAAACATGCCCAATAAATATTTTTAAGACCTTGAAAATGGGATTTTACATTCATATTGTTTCCGGTGCATAAAAATAAATAGCCTGCAAGGTGTTTAGATGTGAACAGTAGGCAGTTAAAGAACAATAAAAAAGGAAGTTGTGTGTGTGTGTGTGTGTGTGTGTGTGTGTGTGAAGGTTGAGTAGCAGCAGCTGTATTATATACGAGAAAAAAGTAGCCGAACCATTTCATTTTGTTTTTCTAGCCAATGTCATGAAATTTTAAAGAATGAAAAAATATATGAGCACAAGGGCAATTATACCAACAAAGAGACAGACTAGTGATGTAATTAGAGGTCAAGAAAAAAAAAAGTTGAAATGCTAATTAATCATTCAATATCCAAGCCGGAAAAAAAACATAACCTTAGCTTTTCGTCTACGATTGATGTGGCCTACGGTCCTGAAGTTTTTATTAGTTCAGTTATTTAATAGTTTCATCACAGGTATGTATTACTTTGTTGTGCGTTTTATATAGGTAATGAACATTACTAACTTGTGTTTAACTATTTTTATGCATAAGGTAGATCAGCAGGTCATTATCAAAACATAAAAGCAAGTTTCCATCATTGTTATCGTTGTCGCCCTTGCAAAAATCCCTCTGAACATGCATGGTATTCGCTAAGGTGAGTGGAAAGAAAGTCTATGGCAGTGAAGTAAGAAAGGACATTCGCACTGAGGCCTCAATATTCGAGGCGGACAAGCCTGTAACTTCCACCAACTATATTGGCTCGAGAGAAGACAGTCAGGGTCGTGCTATAGCTGGCATGAGAGGTTTCGTAGCACCTGTTCTTAGAGAATTATTTTGCTGTTACATCTTACCATTCTCTTTTGTGTTTTTTTTTATCACCGAGTAACAAGCCATATGGTTTCCGGTAACCTTGGAAACCATTTAAATCGCTGGGTGGTAATCATATAACCAAATGACACAGGATGATCCAGTGTGCTAAGGCGCTCCACCAGATAGAGAATATAAGGTTTTCCATCTGAGGGATGGTTGGGGTTTATTGCTAATATAATGCCGCTCAGGGACTGGTGAGGCTGGTCAGCTTCTCCTTACAGGTCTGTATTGAGTAGCCTGGCCCCAGGACAGTTACGCTCCTGATGGAGAAAATACAAGACTGAATAATGAATGTCTATGTCGATCGTCGTAATATCGACAAAGTTTTAGTCAGTGACATACATGAGAATTAAAATTATTTAGGTGTGACCGGGAAAATTCATCGCAAACGAAGAGGTGTTACGAAATATCTCCTCGTCAGGTAGAATGCGATCCTCAGTCAGTGCCTTTTGAGAATGTCACCTGACAAACTTAAGAGAGCTGACTCACAAATGGTTTTCTTATCTAACGGGTATGATTTAATAAATAAATCAATAAGTAATTAACGAAATAAAAATCAAGCGCTTATATCTTTCTTGTCGCAGTGTGTCTTGCTACTTTGAGAAGATGAATATATTACTTAAAAAACAAGGAAGACTAACTGCAGAAAAAAATACCAAGTGAGGAAACTTTCGTGTCACTCCTCCACCACAATGCAATTAGTTGTAAAAGTGGCGTATCTATACATTATCCAAAGTCACTTCAATCTGCAATAGAAATTGAAGTTTCCAGCAATACAGACAGTGCATTGGACCAGTGAGGATTGTTAACGATTACGTATTTAGAGGAGGAATGTCGCTTCCAAAATGACATTAATTTGTCCACAGGATAATTGCCAACTGAACAGGGTCAAATACACTGCAATATTTGTTCAGGGTCCCCTAAAAATATCGACAAATTCAGTAAGTAGGAAATATTTAGTGTACCAGACAACATTTCAGTTATCATTTAAGAATCTGAGAAAAGACTGACATTGATGATATTTAATTACTTTATTCATAAATCTGTCCTGTGTAAATAATTAGAAGCCTTTCATTAATCGACGAAACGCAAAGCAACTTTAACTTTATTTGAAACAGAATTGAGTTATATTATGGTAAGTAAATACTTATTCCTCCCCCCCCCCCCATAACTGCCCATTCATCCCCTGCTCGTTTTGCATGTAATGAATATTCATACAATCGATAATTCAGTAATAATGATTTTTTTTTTTTTTTCAGCAAAGAAGACGGAACAAAAGGCCAGGAGCTCGCAAATTGTCCCCTCCAAGAAAAAATAAAACATGATTACAGAGAGCTAAATTCAAGATCCGTACATTTCGAGTTGCCTGGACATTGCGTTTGAAAGACTGGAGATCTTAGGCAGTAAGAAAAACAGACAGAGAGAGACAGTTCCATAGATGACCTGTTGCATAAATGAAGGTCTGGGTGTAGCGGTTAACTCTTGCATTGGAAAACTGGCCAGAAAAGGGATGAGAGTTGTTGGTAGACGGGTGTTTCGCACCCACCTTAATGGTGGACGAATGCAAACAGACAGTTCAGAGGAGCAGTGATCATTGAAGTAGCGATAGAAAAGACATAAAGATGAAGCAGTGCAACGAAGAGACAGAGGTTGAAGGGAGCCAGAAAGAGGAGAGTTAATGAGACGAAAAGCCTTTGGCTCCACCTAGCTGAGTCGAGCTGTATGTGGGGAGCCTCCCCACACATAAGACTTGTACTCTACACTGGGGCGAATGAAACTTGTGTATAAAGTCAACAACTTATGCTTGGGTAAAGAGGGCACGGGGTCGGTTTAGTACATTTAATCTCTTGGAAGCAGACTTGACAAGAGAGGCAATATGTTCTTTCCAAGATAAATCCCTAGAGAATGAAACCCCAAATATGTTTACGGATCATGCAGGACTGAGCTGGATATTGTTAAAAATTAGAAGGTACTTCTGTGGAAGATTTTGCCGGGTTGATAGATGTATGAACTGAGTTTTTTATGCATTAAACAACACAATTGCTTCTACTCCAATCAGAAATATGAAACAAGTCAGATATTAGGTGTGCCATAGCCTCATCCCATGTTCATTGAAATAACTACTGAGATGGACGCTGCGGGAAGCGAATGGAAAGGCGAATGGTGGAGCCATCAGCATATAAGTGGATAGGGTTAGATGTAGAGCTTAGAAGGTTAGTGATGAATAAAAAGAATAGAGTTGGTAATTGGATAAAACTATGAGGAACACCAATGTTGATAGCTGTAGGAGAAGAACGGTGGCCGTCTACAACAGCAGCTATAGAACGACCAGAAAGGAAACTAGAGATGACGGCACACATGGACGGATATAAACGGTAAGAGGGCAGTATGGAAATTAAGGATTTATGCCAGACTCGATCGTAAGCCTTTGAGATGCCAAGAGCAATAGCAAAGCTTTCACTAAAGTCCCGAAAGAAGGATGACCCTAAGTCTGAAAGGGAGGTGAGAAGATCGCCAGTGGAGGGTCCCTGACGGAACCCATGCTGGCGATCAGAAAGAAGGTTGTGATAGGAAAAATGCATTAAATATTTTTGTTAATAGACTAGAGGACTTTTGAAATACAGGATGTTAAAGCAATTGGGATGTAGTTAGAGGGCTGGGAATGGTCACACAGTTTGCCTTGATATATGCTTAAAGTAATACCCTCTAATTTGTCAACATTATTTATATTCCTTTTTTTTTTTTAAATCAATATCAGGTTGTCATGTGAAGCAGGCCCATCGATCACAGGTAAGCAACTGCTTCTGTGTGGCCGTCCTTCAGGTACAGTACAGTACATACCCCGTGAAGGGAACCACCGCCCGCTTGTGGTTGATAGCGCCTCACCGATGTTGGACCTGGATCCTTCCCACAGCGAGAAGCAGGGATGTATGAGGAGGTTTGACTTCCACGTGGGCGCAGCAGCTGCTCCACGGAGGATCAGTGCCAGCAATTTGGAGAGAGAGAGAGAGAGAGAGAGAGAGAGAGAGAGAGAGAGACAGACAGACAGACAGACAGAGACAGAGAGAAGAGAATCATGCCTGTCGTCAGTCTCTGGGAATAATTGCTGTCAGTTAGGTTACGTAATTTCTTTTGTTTTATGTGTCTGACCCTGGACAAAGGCTTCACAACGTGCTCCCAAGGCCCTGTAGTCATCCTATATACCATACACCTCTACATGTCACCACTTAGGCGCTAACACCCACCGTCCATATTCAGTACATGCTAGGGCTGTCTCATACAGGACTGGTGTATTGGTATTAGCGGGGGCATTTTTACAACATGTCAGCGGGTCTTCTGTTAGATCAGTAAAGTCTGCTTTTACTAAAATCAAATCCTTAACCTGTTCCCTACCCCAGCGGGGATTTGAACCTGGGTCCGGTAAGACTGCAGGTCACCTCTCAACCGACTGAGCTACCGCCTTGAGATAATCTCGCTACTGCCAGACGACTAATGCAAATTTGGGAGATATTTTTGTAGTAGATGGATTGACAAAGGCTTTATGTAACCTTTTAATCCGTAAATCCTCTTGAGAACTGAATATAATTGGTAGTTTAAGAAATACTGGAATATATGATACAGTGAAGGGTTAAACAGAAGCACCAGTAATATAACAGGGAAGAACTTTGTGATTGATAGTCACTTAGTATTTTATTTTTACCCCATTGAATTTGGTGTTTTTGAGACTTTTTTTTGCAATTAGGCTTTATATCCTCAATTGTGAAATATTAGTTTGATTATTTCATTATTCACTTTAATATTTATATCACATGGATCAGTTACATTTTCCATTTCTTTTATGCATTGAACACGTGATTCTTCAACATGAAATTCAACTGTTACCGAAGATTTGTTTCCTATCATCATATTTCATTTTTATTTATGTTTATGACATTGGTCCTCAACACTTTTACTCTCCGGATCTCGTGTCTGGGAAACTATTCAAGGAATTCCTTGGGGTTTAGGGCCCAGAGACTGAGGTAGCTATTAACCCAAACAACATATGTTAGAAAAAGAAAGAAAACCATTCGGTAGCCGAATGCTAATCGCCCGCCAGGATATGCTGTTGGCGAAGTCCAAGATTTCGGCCATATTTTAATACCCTTAAGGTTTCATGTTGACAGCTCAAGCCGTTCATGAGATATAATGGTGCTAAAGGCGGCCGATAAAAGCTAACTGACCTGTGGCAGCCATTTTGGTTACCTTGACCTTAACCACGAGTGCCCATTTTCGAACTCGTCCAAGATTTGGCCATATTTTGATACTGTGAAGGTTCCTTGTTGATAGCCCAAGCCGTTCATGAGATTTAACAGGAACACACACACACACACACACACACACACACACACACACACACACACACACACACACACACACACACACAGTAGAAATAAATAAATCAGTAGTAATCACTAGTATAGATGAGGAAGAAATTAAAAACAAGATCACTAGAGACCAAAAGGAGATGGCAAATGTAATGAGCTTACTGAAAGAAGTATCAGAGGAAATCTGTAGTAAAGACATACAGGAACACAAAAGGTTAGGGAAATACGAGAAAAGCAAGACAAGACCTCTAAAGGTGACTTTCCAGAGTGTAAACACTGTGGAAGAGATACTAAAAAATGCAAAGAATCTTATGGAAAAAGAAGAGTTCAAAAATGTATGGATAAAAAGATGCCTAACACAAGAGGAACTGGAATTACTGAAAGAAAAAAGGGAGGAAGCAAAAACAAAAAATGAGGGAAGATCAGAAGAGGAGAAGAAGAATTTTTTTTTACAAAGTAATAGGATTGCAGGTACGAAAGTGGTACACAAACAGGATGGAAGAAAAAGGAGGAAGGTAGTAGAACCATGTCATGACAAGTATGTAAACAAGATGATGAAGTTGATGTACTCAAATGTGGATGGAATGGTATCTAAATTACTAGAGATGAATGATTATGTCAGAGAAAATGAACCACAAATAATATGCCTAACTGAGACAAAATTAACACCAAGGATATCCAATGACATACTAAACTTAGAGGAATACAATATATGGAGAAGAGACAGAAATTTAAAAAAAGGAGGAGGAATTATAATATTAACTAAGAAAAATCTAAAAGTCAAAGAAATAAACCTAGATATACCATCACAAGTAGAACTGATTGCAGTAGAGATCGACACATCTGAAGGTAAAGCAATTGTAGCCAATTTGTACATGCCACCCAGATCAAACACAAGGGAAAGAGACGAATATGAGGACCTGGCAGAGAGTACAATTCAGAGTATAAGATCATTGCTACATAAAATGGAAGAGAAATCGGAAAGAATTATACTAACTGGGGACTTCAATACAAATATTAATTGGAATACTCTAGATATAAATAGCCAAGAAAGCTGTTGGGACCAAAAGCTCCTGGATCTCGTACAAGAGTTTTTCTTAACGCAACATGTGAGGGAAACCACTAGAAAAAGAGGACTTGATGTACCTTCAGTGCTAGATCTAATATTTACTAGGCAAGAAAATGACATTGACTGTTTAATATATCACCCTCCACTCGGCAAAAGCGATCATGCAGTACTAAATTATAACTTCAGGATAGCATATGACATAGTAAACAGCAATGATAGTTACAAAAAGAGCCTAAACTATAAAAAGGGAAATTATGAAGACCTAAAGAAGTATTTCTTAGAAGTTGATTGGGAAAATGAGCTTAGAGGTCAAGATTTAAATGCTATATATAAAAATTTTTGTGAATTTTATGAAATAGGAGTCCAGAAGTACATCCCACAGCACAAAGAAGCAGATAAGAAAATACAGAAATGGTTCAATACAGAACGTAAAAAATCAAAAGAAAGAAGAGATTTGTTGTGGAATAGATACAGAAGACACAATAGTGAAAGGGCGTATAATAATTACAAACAGGCAAGAAACGACTATACAAGAATAAGGAGGGAAGCCCAAAAACAGTTTGAGGAGGATATAATAAATAAAAGTAGTGATCAACCAAAGCTGTTTTACAGCTATATCAGAAGCAAAAC